>NW_018408709.1:41618-136978 GCF_002113885.1 Mizuhopecten yessoensis
CAGAGAGTGTAAGTGAGCGTTACCCCTGGAGTATCGAGGATGGGGAGCAGAGAGTGTAAGTGAGCGTTACCCCTGGAGTATCGAGGATGGGGAGCAGAGAGTGTAAGTGAGCGTTACCCCTGGAGTATCGAGGATGGGGAGCAGAGAGTGTAAGTGAGCGTTACCCCTGGAGTATCGAGGATGGGGAGCAGAGAGTGTAAGTGAGCGTTACCCCTGGAGTATCGAGGATGGGGAGCAGAGAGTGTAAGTGAGCGTTACCCCTGGAGTATCGAGGATGGGGAGCAGAGAGTGTAAGTGAGCGTTACCCCTGGAGTATCGAGGATGGGGAGCAGAGAGTGTAAGTGAGCGTTACCCCTGGAGTATCGAGGATGGGGACCTGAGAGTGTTAGTGAGCGTTACCCCTGGAGTATCGAGGATGGGATCAGAGAGTGTAAGTGAGCGTTACCCCTGGTGTATCGAGGATGGGGACCTGAGAGTGTAAGTGAGCGTTACCCCTGGTTTATCGAGGATGGGGACCAGAGAGTGTAAGTGAGCGTTACCCCTAGCATGGAGGTAATAAGTTCTAGTCTTCCGTGTCAAATCCACCATAGTTCTACCCAGACCAACATTAAAGGAGAAATGTGATTTGTCCATTAAATAGAATCCACTTTTTTTATTTTAATAATCTAAATCTATTTTGTTTTTGAAACAAATCTACTTCAAATAAAACCGCTATCTGAATCAAATGACCAACGCCGAATCAGTGATATTTTCTGATAAAGTCATTACGTGAACAACACTGATAGCCGCTCATGCATCAGCAAATTAAAACAATCCACGATTCTAGGCATTTTGATGTTTCAGAAAGAGTCTTTAAATATCTCCATAGACTGACCCTTGTTGCCTTACAAGTGGGTCATAGCATTTAATTACTTATTCTCAGTATGTTACTGGCCAGGCATCACCTGTGTGGGTTACGTTGATCTGATGGCGAGTTTTAGTCTCCGAGCTTTGTCTGTCACCTTGGTGGTAACAGTTGTCTAATTCGAGTATGACACGGTTCACATCATACACGCGTTCTTATGATATAATGTGAATGTAATCGGTGCTCCTCTAAATTTACGTACCCGTCACTGTTTCTACAGAAATAACCCTAGTGTATATAAGCTTATTCAATAACTTAATACACAGAATATTAAAGAATTATGTAATCTTGGAAAGTATCTGATAGCGGCAAATAAGCGCCGATCAGATATATGACAGTTTGTATGTGTGTATTGTTCATTCTCCTGTGACCAATGTGGCTTTTTGTACATATGTAAATATCCTGTTTAATATATGTTTAGACTGATAAGTCGCAGAACTTGAACAGTAGTTTAGACTAATTCGATTTCCATCGTTTTGGTCCTTAGCATCACCGACGAGACAGCAGTGTTATTACCCCGGTCACACCGCAAGAACTTTGCTGGAGCGTTCCTGGAGCGGTGAAAAAATTTCATCACCGCTCGTTACCGCTCGTTACCGTTCACCAGAAGTTGGCCCCCGTTAAGGCAACGCCCGTGTTTTCGATTTTTTCCCCATTTTGTGCGCGGTGACGAGGGTTCCCTCTCCCTACCGTTCAAGGAACGCTCCAACAAAGCTCGGGCGGTGTGACCGGGCCTTTAAAGGTGCATCACATGTGTGTCGCGTTAATCTATGCAGACTCTAGGACTCTTAAGTTATTAAAAATCGTTGAACTGTTTTAACTTATTTGACCCTGTGATCTGCCAAAGCCATTCTTGTACAAAGTCTTTTGCCTCTTATCTCAACACGTTACTGGCCTAATATCAAGGCATTGTCAATTTTGGTTATTCAGAGGAAGCCATTAGAATTGAAATTAAAGTCGAGCAACCCGTCTGTATGTATAGGTAATACATAATATCACATGGTTAGGTACGATTTAGTAACAATGTGGAGGATATAGTGATACTGTTGTGCTTTCAAGCTATTCTACAAATGTGTGTAAATCAGTTGATGTCTTAGTGACAGTATTAAATGGTTCGATATTATGGGCTTGCATTGGAGCAATTAATGGGGTATTAGTTTAAATTTAGAAAAGAAAACAAAAACGTTTCCATTTTCAGCCAAAAATACCACTTCTGTAAATAAGGAAAAGGACTTTAAACGACATGCCATCTACCATCAGTATTTGGCTCTACGACTCTTTACCACACGGACTACATCCCCAAATCATACTTTGATTGGCCAAAGGAAGCTCCAGAGAAAACTCTGTTCTAATCCGACCCTGTTTACGGGAGATAGACTGGCTACCAGCCCCTAAAAAAAATATGAATTTCTCAACTGCATTTTACTACTAGCTTATCTCCCCCTAGTTTTGAGCGTACATCTAAGTGATCAAAATTATTAGAGTTAAACTTTTTTTCTAAATGATTCAATATTTTTAGAGACGGGGCCCCTCCCTATACGGAGGAGGTGATGAAAACATTACCTCCATTTTACCCTATTAGTCCCGCCGAATAGCAACTCAGTGTTGCTCTGATGGGTTTTCCCTCAATTCCAGTCTCCAAAGACAAATTTGTGATGCAATATCTAATATTCTTCTGTTCCTGTCTTCTTCACATGTCCATATCGGGTGTTGATACTGAGAAGTTTATAAACATTGTCAGCTATCCAGTCAGGATTCAGCAAGCCATGTGAGCTGGAGTGTCGCTGTTGTGCAACTGATGTATAGAATATTGTTTTTTCTTATTTTATATATATATTTTAAATATTTCAAAAATTAAATTATTTCAATAAGATTACTCTAAGAAAGTAACATGTAACAACATTTTTTCTGTGTTTGTTTTACTTAAGAGAGCCATTATGTTAGCTTATAGAAAAATGCAAAGAGTAGGCAGAACAGAACAGCGATTGACGTATCCTGAAATACTTTAAAACTCTGGAAACAGCTAAATACTACTGCCCATCAATCGTTAGACGTGTTGTGATATGTGTATCAGATTATTTTAGCTGTTAAATCATTCAAAGAAACTGTAGACTTGTAAAAGTCCCTTTGTTTCATGCATACTTCACGGTGCTAATTCCCTTCATAAATTGATGGCAATGTACTAAGCTAAGCGAGCAAACATCCGAATGGCGATAATACAAAACGTAACATCGACCAGAAATGCCATAGGCCTATAAATAACAACAACAACAACTTAAAAACATAAGTTATTTCATTATTCTATTTATAATGTTTTCTCGTGTTCCGGACTTTCCTTTTATAAACAACTTTTTATGCTCCCTCCACTCTACTTTTGCCATTTAGAAATTGTATCTGGTATTCTAACCCATACGAATCACCTCTATTTAACAGCAGACAATCACTTTATCAACGTATGTACAGCACATTAAAGGGGAGTAACTCCATTCTGACTGACGTTGTAACATTCCTGGTAGCTATGACTGTGTCCGTCACACACGTCATATTTGATGTTGATGGATTACTATTGGGTAAGTAGACACTTTGTAATTTGTGTATACATTATTAACATATATAGTCAAACCAACATGGCCTGTTGCGCTCATCTTGACACAGAATATGCAGGTTGGGAGATAGGTACGCCCATCAGTGAAGGTGTGGGAGACAGGTACGCCCATCAGTGAAGGTGTGGGAGACAGGTACGCCCATCAGTGAAGGTGTGGGAGACAGGTACGCCCAGCAGTGAAGGTGTACTGAGTACAGACACCCGGGACGTCAATGTTTCACTGAATGATAGATCTACTTATAATACATTGATGAGTGTTGACCTGCCTGCTATCAGTATGTAAGTCGGGGTTTAACAGGAAGGTAGTCTGCCCTTCCTACAGATCTTGGTAATTACTGACCGTGGTAGATAGGTTTGGGCGTCACATGTTGATATCTGCCCTAAATATCGTTATCTGTGTAACATTTGGCTTAATTGTATACTTCATGGTTTGTTGTATATAGATTAAACAGATGTTTCTTAGACTCACTGAGCGACAATCGTCTTGCTTCGGTGTGTTTGCAGTCATTCAAAATGGATATGTATTGGTCCATACTACTTTTTCTCAGTAATATTATTTTGTTATATGTCGCTTTTCTTGATCCAAAGATTTTTTCTTTCAAATATATATATAATTGATACTGTTTCATCGACAACATCCGCTATTAAAATCCATGACAAATCCAAATGAAGTCACGTCCTCATATCGAGAACTCAGATTGTGATGACAAAACACACGACACACATATGAGCATACAAAACATCAAAAAAAATATTTGAAGACAGGAAGTTAGTGATTTGATTGGTTTCAAGTACAGAAAACTGACCAATCGCTAAGCTGATACCTGTGCTTTGAGGATTACAAAGGAGCGACACCCTACTTCAAAACTGGTTAATTGCAAGGCATTATAAGTATTACTATCAACACTGTAGCATTATTTGATACCTCTACCTAATTTCTTGTTATGGTTCGGCCAACACGAGGGAGATGTAGAATTGTTTACGTCTGAAATGGAAATATTGTCATTCGCCAAATAGCATAAGTTGATATGGCTATTTAGGAATAACCAACGATAAAAACAAATCTTACTGTTGGACACTTCTCTTAGGCATGTTATTATTGATGTATGTATCTCCACCTCAACCAAAATATAGAATCACAATCTATCTTAATATTTAAACGAGCATGTTTGAGCCTGTTGACAGTCAATCTATTGATACAAATACACCTGTATAATCTATTGATATAAATACACCTGTATAATCTATTGATACAAATACACCTGTATAATCTATTGATACAAATACACCTGTATAATCTATTGATACAAATACACCTGTATAATCTATTGATACAAATACACCTGTATAATCTATTGATACAAATACACCTGTATAATCTATTGATACAAATACACCTGTATAATCTATTGATACAAATACACCTGTATAATCTATTGATACAAATACACCTGTATAATCTATTGATACAAATACACCTGTATAATCTATTGATACAAATACACCTGTATAATCTATTGATACAAATACACCTGTATAATCTATTGATACAAATACACCTGTATAATCTATTGATACAAATACACCTGTATAATCTATTGATACAAATACACCTGTATAATCTATTGATACAAATACACCTGTATAATCTATTGATACAAATACACCTGTATAATCTATTGATACAAATACACCTGTATAATCTATTGATACAAATACACCTGTATAATCTATTGATACAAATACACCTGTATAATCTATTGATACAAATACACCTGTATAATCTATTGATACAAATACACCTGTATAATCTATTGATACAAATACACCTGTATAATCTATTGATACAAATACACCTGTATAATCTATTGATACAAATACACCTGTATAATCTATTGATACAAATACACCTGTATAATCTATTGATACAAATACACCTGTATAATCTATTGATACAAATACACCTGTATAATCTATTGATACAAATACACCTGTATAATCTATTGATACAAATACACCTGTATAATCTATTGATACAAATACACCTGTATAATCTATTGATACAAATACACCTGTATAATCTATTGATACAAATACACCTGTATAATCTATTGATACAAATACACCTGTATAATCTATTGATACAAATACACCTGTATAATCTATTGATACAAATACACCTGTATAATCTATTGATACAAATACACCTGTATAATCTATTGATACAAATACACCTGTATAATCTATTGATACAAATACACCTGTATAATCTATTGATACAAATACACCTGTATAATCTATTGATACAAATACACCTGTATAATCTATTGATACAAATACACCTGTATAATCTATTGATACAAATACACCTGTATAATCTATTGATACAAATACACCTGTATAATCTATTGATACAAATACACCTGTATAATCTATTGATACAAATACACCTGTATAATCTATTGATACAAATACACCTGTATAATCTATTGATACAAATACACCTGTATAATCTATTGATACAAATACACCTGTATAATCTATTGATACAAATACACCTGTATAATCTATTGATACAAATACACCTGTATAATCTATTGATACAAATACACCTGTATAATCTATTGATACAAATACACCTGTATAATCTATTGATACAAATACACCTGTATAATCTATTGATACAAATACACCTGTATAATCTATTGATACAAATACACCTGTATAATCTATTGATACAAATACACCTGTATAATCTATTGATACAAATACACCTGTATAATCTATTGATACAAATACACCTGTATAATCTATTGATACAAATACACCTGTATAATCTATTGATACAAATACACCTGTATAATCTATTGATACAAATACACCTGTATAATCTATTGATACAAATACACCTGTATAATCTATTGATACAAATACACCTGTATAATCTATTGATACAAATACACCTGTATAATCTATTGATACAAATACACCTGTATAATCTATTGATACAAATACACCTGTATAATCTATTGATACAAATACACCTGTATAATCTATTGATACAAATACACCTGTATAATCTATTGATACAAATACACCTGTATAATCTATTGATACAAATACACCTGTATAATCTATTGATACAAATACACCTGTATAATCTATTGATACAAATACACCTGTATAATCTATTGATACAAATACACCTGTATAATCTATTGATACAAATACACCTGTATAATCTATTGATACAAATACACCTGTATAATCTATTGATACAAATACACCTGTATAATCTATTGATACAAATACACCTGTATAATCTATTGATACAAATACACCTGTATAATCTATTGATACAAATACACCTGTATAATCTATTGATACAAATACACCTGTATAATCTATTGATACAAATACACCTGTATAATCTATTGATACAAATACACCTGTATAATCTATTGATACAAATACACCTGTATAATCTATTGATACAAATACACCTGTATAATCTATTGATACAAATACACCTGTATAATCTATTGATACAAATACACCTGTATAATCTATTGATACAAATACACCTGTATAATCTATTGATACAAATACACCTGTATAATCTATTGATACAAATACACCTGTATAATCTATTGATACAAATACACCTGTATAATCTATTGATACAAATACACCTGTATAATCTATTGATACAAATACACCTGTATAATCTATTGATACAAATACACCTGTATAATCTATTGATACAAATACACCTGTATAATCTATTGATAAAAATGCACTTGTATAATCTATTGATACAAATACACATGTATAATCTATTGATACAAATACAGATGTAAAATGTATTGATACAAATACACCTGTATAATCTATTGATACAAATACACCTGTATAATCTATTGATACAAATACACCTGTATAATCTATTGATACAAATGCACCTGTATTATCTATTGATACAAATACACCTGTATAATCTATTGATACAAATACACCTGTATAATCTATTGATACAAATACACCTGTATAATCTATTGATACAAATAAACCTGTATAATCTATTGATACAAATAAACCTGTATAATCTATTGATACTGATACACCTGTATAATCTATTGATACAAATACACCTGTATAATCTATTGATACAAATACAGCTGTAAAATGTATTGATACAAATACACCTGTATAATCTATTGATACAAATACACTTGTATAATCTATTGATACAAATACACCTGTATAATCTATTGATACAAATACTCCTGCATAATCTATTGATACAAATCCACCTGTATAATCTATTGATTATACAGGTGTATTTGTATCGATAGATTATACAAGTGTATTTGTATCAATACATTTTACAGCTGTATTTGTATAAATAGATTATACAGGTGGATTAGTATCAATAGATTATACGGGTTTATTTGTATCAATAGATACTGATACACCTGTATAAGTTATTGATACAAATACAGGTGTATTTGTAGATTATACAGGAGTATTTGTATGAATAGATTATACAGGTGTAATAGTATCAATAGATTATACAGGAGTATTTGTACCAATAGATTATACAGGAGTATTTGTACCAATAGATTATACAGGAGTATTTGTACCAATAGATTATACAGGAGTATTATTATCAATAGATTATACAAGTGTATTTGTATCAATACATTTTACATCTGTATTTGTATTACAAGGAAATACAATGTTTCTAAACATATAAGCTTAGTATATTTGTCAAAGTGTGTTAGAATGGGAATAGTACGTTGTTTTGCGTGTCTATACTGCCGATTAGAACATGAAATTTGGTTTAAACTCTCGACCTATCGGTCTCGAGTTTAAACCCAAATTTCATGTTCTAATCGCCAGTATAGACACGAAAAACAACGTACTATTCCCATTCTAACACACTTTGACAAATATACTAAGCTTATATGTTTAGAAACATTGTATTTCCTTGTAAAAAAGTACGTAGTAAAATACTTTATGACCTGAACTGGCGACGTGTCATTCTGCAGCGGACTGACCAATAGGAAAGAAGCTTCCAAAAGTCGGTCATTTGGCCCCGCCCATACTGGCGAGCGCTCGATCTGTATGTTGACGAGGCGGAATATTTGGATTGTTCGTGAACGTCCTGTTACCAAAGTTTATACGACACATTTGGATTGATATTGACCAAGTTCTTACATTTCCATGTCAGTATGCATACGAATCTGTGCTTATCGACAAAATCGGTGATTATTTGTATAGATTTGTGAAGAGTTTTGTGAAAATGCATTACGACACATGTGAAATGTTTCATTTGATTTCGGATCTAAATAGATGCATTCACACGGATGTAACGAACGTTTCAGTAATAAATCGAGGTAAGAACAAGGAATGTGTACTGTTTATTTTTTAATTCATTTAACAAATACATTGGTCGTTTCTGTTCTGTTGCCTACTAGCCTCATCAGCGGGATTTCGCTAAGAGGCGAGCTTGACACCATATTGTTTTGGTTTGAAACGGGGTGTGGCTTAAGTGCGATGGGAGGAGCTTTACACAATTGATCATGATTCTATCGCAGATTAGAACATGGTCCGTATCCAATCAAAACACGTGTTGCAAACGAATCGTGTTAGAATTAGGGGATAGTACGATGTTTTGAGTGGCTACACTGGCGATTAGAACATGAAATTTGGGTTTAAACTCGAGACCGATAGGTCGAGAGTTTAAACCAAATTTCATGTTCTAATCGCCACTATAGACACGAAAAACAACGTACTACCCCCATTCTAACACACCTTAACAAATATACTACGTTAATATGTTTAGAAACATTGTATTTCCTTGTACAAAAGTACGTAGAAAGTACTTTGTGACCTGAACTGGCGACGTGTCATTCTGTAGCGGACTGACCAATAGGAAAGAAGGTTTTCAAAAGTCGGTCATTTGGCCCCGCCCATACTGGCGAGAGCTCCATCTCCATGTTGACGGGGCGGAATATTTGGATTGTTCGTGAACGTCCTCTTACCAAAGTTTATACGACACATTTGGAGTAATATTGACCAAGTTGTTACATTTCCATGTCAGTATGCATACCAATCTGTGCTTATCGACAAAATCGGTGATTATTTGTATAGATGTGTTAAGAGTTATGTGTAAATGCATACGACACATGTGAAATGTTTCATTTGATTTCGGATCTAAATAGATGCCTTCACACTGATGGAACGAACGTTTCAGTAATAAATGGAGGTAAGAACAAGGAATGTGTACTGTTTACTTTTTAATTCATTCAACAAATGCATTTCATCGGTCGTTTCTGTTCTGTTGCCTACTAGCCTTATCGGCGGGATTTCGCTAAGAGGCGAGCATGACGCCATATTGTTTTGGTTTGAAACGGGGCGTGGCTTAAGTGCGATGGGATGAGCTTAACACGATTGATCATGATTCTATCGCAGATTAGAACATTGTCCGTATCCAATCAAAACACGCGTTTCAAACGAATCGTGTTGGAATGATAATTGAATGCTATCAGCGCTAGTTTGTAATGCCTATTGTTTGAAGTCGGTGTAATTGTTATGTAGTGAGACTTGAATGCTATCAGCGCTAGTTTGTAATGCCTATTGTTTGAAGTCGGTGTAATTGTTATCTAGTGATACTTGAATGCTATCAGCGCTAGTTTGTAATTCCTATTGTTTGAGGTCGGTATAATTGCATGTTTTCAGACTCAGAACAACTGTATACTGTCATCAATGAAAAGATTGCGGAGGAATATGGCAGGGAGGTAACATTACAGGTCAAACGAAAAATAATGGGCAAGAAAGAAACGGAAGTCGCGCAAATTCTAATAGGTTTGTATTAAGTAGTATTATTGTACATAGCGTGCCTGTCTGACCCCGTTAATTCTCTATATAGAAAAATTGAAAAAAATAATTATAATCTCTACGGAAAATCAAATTTCAATTTTCCTTATTTCGAATTAATGATGGTTCACTAAACACAAAACAGACACACTGAAATCATTGTAGTTTCTTTTTTTTAAATCAGTAGCTGATAGATTGTTTTTCGTTGGTTTCTTATTTTCGTTAAGTTCGCAGTAAGATGTTTTCCGCGAACGATACTACCAACAAAATTAATAGTAAAACCCTTCCTCTCCTTAGAACTATGTGTTATGGTTACTTCATATAGACCTGAAACCCATGAAAAGGATCGCGTGAAGTTAACCATTTTTAAGCGTAACCACGAACAATAGGGACGGCAAAAATGTAACAGTGTTTCAATATTCATTAGTTTTATTATATATCATGCCATATTGAACTTGCACCAACACAGAACTTGTATATCTTATGATATTTGCTCTAAACAATCACTTGTTTCCTTCTTTAAAACAGACAACAACAAGAAAAACATCGAAATCGAGGCGGTTTAGGCGATATAACAGGAAATAAATGTGTATTTCATAAACGAATGTGTCAATGTTAAACACTGAATTTCTATATCGGAGAGTTAGAAGACAGTTTTATTATCATTGTGTATTTATTTTTATAGAGATATATTATTATCAATCTCAGTATTGTCCTACATCTTTACGTATATTGGCCTAATATCAACGCTTCGATACCATTTAAATTGATCATATTGCCTCGATATCAACATTTGGTCAAATTTGTTCCTAACATTGCCTCGATAGCAACATTTGGTCAAATTTGTTCCTTACATTGCCTCGATAGCAACATTTGGTCATATGTGTTCCTAACATTTTCTCGATAATAACATTTGATCATATTTGTTCCTAACATTGCCTAGATATCAACATTTGATCATATTTGTTCCCAACATTGCCTCGATATCAACATTTGGTAATATGTGTTCCTAACATTGCCTAGATATCGACATTTGACAATATATATTCCTAAGTTTGCCTCGATATCAACATTTGGTCATATTTGTTCCTACATGTAACATTGCCTCGATAACATCATTTGATCATATTCGTTCCTAATACTGCATCGACATCTTCGTTTGATTATATAGAAGTTACACATTTCGTATTACCCTGTCGTTAAACGGAAAACCTTACGATTGACTGGTGAGAAATATGAACTTATATAATTGATGTATGCAGATGGTTAATGAACAAGAATAATACGATTTATTTTTATTTTAGACGAACTGCAGCTTCCCATTACGGTAGCTGAATTCCTCTTAAATGACAGACAGCAGCAGGAGGTGTTGTTACCTACGGCGGAGCTACTGCCAGGTACAGTGATGTCCGTTGTATCAGACATACCACAAACTTCAAATTTCAAATTCCCCAAAGTGACGAGCTTTATTGAATGCATTGTGGACATTTCACAATTAGTTAACGAGAGTTAAATATGTGTTGATAAACAAAAAGAGTAGTAGAGTTTACCAATAAAACCTACAAAAGGTACATTTGTTAATGCTCGATTGTTACGTCATATTTTAAAGTCATAAGGACAACAAAATGGCCATAAATCACCCCTCAGCTAATGAGGTACTGAGACGGCCCTCCTACGTGTTCACAATGACATAACTTCTGCATTGGATAACAAGTGCAGAGCGGTGCTTGTCATGCTGGACTTGTCAGCTGCATTTGACGTCATCGATCATGGCATACTTTATAAACGTCTGGAGTGACTGATACCGCACTTTGCCGGATACAGTCTTATCTGGCTGAACGACGACAGTGTGTTGCCATCGGATCTGCCACCTCACATGACAAAGTACTAGATTCCGGGGTTCCTCAAAGGTCGGCGTTATGACCACGAAAATATTGCCTATTTGTCGTCGCCATAGCCTTCGCTATTATTACTATGCTGATGACACACACATTTACATGGTCATCAAACCACAGGACAGTTAGGATACAATTTCAGAAAATCTTGAAGCTAGTCTGACAGATATAAGTGCCAACATGCTAAAGCGTAATAAGGAAAAGACGGAACTGATCGTCTTTTCCCTAAAATGTCAGCAAACAATGGCTCTCCAGCTCAAGGTCGGTGACAGACCTATTGAGACTGTCCAAGCTGTTAAAAAGCTAGGGGTATACTTTGATAGTTCACTGAACATGCAGAAACAAGTGAACGTTATTGCCAAATCCTGTTACTACCCGATCAGGAACATCGGCTGTATCCGGCAGTTAATAACTGCAGATGCATGCAATATTTTGGTGCATTCACTTGCTACCTCTCGGTAGATTATCTGACAAACTAACTAGTCGTCTGCAGAAAGTACTGAACACTGCAGCACGGCTGGTTACTCGTACTCGAAAGAGAGAGCACATCACGCCTGTACTATATTCATTGCACTGGTTACCTGTACGATACTATTATGGTGTACACATGCAAGGCACTGAATGGAACAGCTCCCCAGTTCCTACAGGAGCTGTCTACCCTGTATCAGCCGTCACGATCACTGCGGTCGGAGTCAGAATCTTTGTTGTGTGTCCCAAAATCTCGTACTGCGACTTATGGACGGTGCTTTGGGAGGGTTACGGCCACGTTGTGGAATAGCTTACCATCTGCTATTAGAAAGCCAAATACCCTGGCAAAGTTCAAGAAGCACATCAAAACTCACCTGTTCAAATCTGCATTTTAGGCTCATTGCAAAGACGTCATGTAAATACCACCCTTTCTTTATTCATTTATGTGCACATTGCGATGATTATCTGCTTGCTTGATGTATAAAAGTGATTGTAAGTCTTTGTGTTTGTTTCACAATTATAACTAATACTATTATCCATATGTTGTAAAGCGCTTTAGAGTAATTTTACAAATTATATAGGGCGCTATATAAATGTTGTTTATTATTATTATTAACAGAATTGCTTACTAGCCAAAATGCAGATGTTTCTACAGTGTTTTTTAACTTACATGTAAAATCTATCTTGTATTAGTCAGAATATATATGTGTAACATATTGTAAATATTGATTATGTGTATGCATAATACATATATGTATGTGTTATACATGCAAATAATCGATATTTACTATCAGTGACACTTGGTCTGATTGTAATATATTATCGTAGAAACAGAGTTACAACATTTGTCGGAGGAATAATTAACAATTTATAAAGGACAAAAATACTTTCATCTGTTTGATTTCCCAAAATTTATTATGTGAATCTTCAAACGATATAAGTTATCTTAACACCTTCGAATCATTTCCCAGCCACATATTGCTCCAATCATATTTTCAAGGATTGCTTTATTAGAATTATAAGTTAATCTACTGAAAGCATGACTTAAAGTATGTATTTTTCTTAAATAATGTAATTTCTTCCTAGGCGCAGAAAAGTTGGTAAAACATCTCTATAAACATTGTGTCCCTATCGCCGTGGCAACAGGGTCTAGTAAGCGAAGTATCGAGCTGAAGACGACACGTCACAGACAACTGTTCAGTCACTTTCACCATTTTGTCTACAGTACTGACGATCCGGAAGTGGTGCATAGCAAACCGGCTCCAGATTGTTTCTTAATTGCGGCATCTCGATTTCCGGATAATCCGGAAACGTCCAGGGTACCAATTATCTTCTAACATCCCTACCACAAGTACTTCACTGCTAGTGTAAACCTTAAGTTTGACAGAGGTTTATTCTCCCACCCCTTCCTATCTAATTCTCACCTGGGTAATTTTCTTTATCAAACTTTCTGTCACATTATCAATGAAATTCCATTTGTTGAGTATTTTCATTGTTTAACGACCGTTAACTAACACTCGTCAGTAACGGCGATAGATTAAAGGGTCTATCTAGGAATCTAAGAGGTCAAAGTAACTTCCATTCTTCTGTGTTTATCAACTATTTGGATGTCGAAAGTTAAACAAGCCAGTTATACACTCTACATTCAAAAGACAACATTGTTTTATGTATCACCATATTAACCTCTGCAACCATTTATTTCGTCAAATCTTTATTTTTTTCCCAGTCTATAATTTATCGTTTTTCTGTTGCGGTCAGTGTTTGGTGTTGGAGGATGCCATTAACGGTGTGGTGGCGGCCCGGGCAGCAGGCATGCAATGTGTGTGGGTACCCGACCCGGAACAACCTCAGGACGGATACAGCGAGAAGGCCACACTCACACTCGAGTCACTTCTACAGTTTAAACCGGAACAGTTCGGACTACCCCCGTATGATATCTAATGGTAGAAAGAGAAGAGATATGGAGGAAGGCCTAACTCCGTCACTTCCATCTCGGATATTTCAGACTTCATCTCCATGATAGATATTAACAATTGTATTTCATTTAACTCTTTGTTTTGTTATAAGAAACTTCACACGGATGAACCATCCGGCCGCTTTTGTTGACACAGCCACAGGGAAATTTTCAACAGCTAAACCAATAGACTGTAATAATCTATCACAAATATAGTTTTACTCTTGATGCGGTCTTTCCGATGAGGGGAGTTATATGTCACAATAATTGACTGATTTCCCGCTTATTACAAACTCATATAAACGTAATTAAATAGAAGTGAACTAGTAATATGTAGTCACGTGCTTGTCCTCTAATTGAGGCACTTCAAGATCAAACTATCTCGATAATTTCAACCATTACTATGCAATAAGAGTAACGTATAGTGGTAATTGTGAAGATCAGTTCCACGGTTTGTTTATTCACAATCGATTGGAAATACTAAAAACCAGACCAGGGGAGATAGAAGGTAATGTTCTCGTTCGCTGAATGAATGTTTTAAGTTTTCTACAATACGTCATGGTCCGTGTGCCTTTCTTTGTTCATCCTACACGGTTGTTACAATGATGTATCATACGGGAGAGATGGGTTACTGGACGAATCGATCTCCTAATCTGCATTAAACCAAGAAAATCGATATCCACATTTCTGTTCGAATATATTTAAGATTTTATTTATTTAACGTTTTGTGTTTTGTAGTTTTCTCACTATTTTTGTCCTTAAGAACATCCTCTATAATAACTGATCAATGACAGTGTAGTTCTTTGTTTGTACATTGAGACGCTCTGTTGATTGTGTGTATCTCCTGGGCCGCTCCGATGTGTCCTTGTTCATTGTGAACCCCTAAAACAAGGGTATGTTTCTGCCACTTTTCAACGAACATTTCAAATTGTTCTGAAAAGATTTGTCGACACTTGCCTGTATCGTAATCTATAATAAGCCGTAAAGCAATAAAATGTAAAGTCATCTCTTTCATGATTCCTTGCTACGAATAATAATGTACTAACAATAGAGTGCCAAACAAACCGACACACTACCTCAGGGTAATGATAATGTTATATTTGTTGTCTGGGAAAGCTTTAGAACTTTAATTAGGGTTTAAACTTCAATGCACGTGTATATATAATTTAATATGATACTTGATATTGTAAACGAAATAGATCACCAACTGCCCTCCATTTTTGTCGAAAATACCATGAACGTTTTTAACGAATTCGGTTGGTTTTTGAATGAAGTGCTGATAAATATAATAAGAAATATGATAACCGGTTGGTACCACTGTGTTCTCCCTTCTATATAGAAGATACAACAGTTCTTCTGGCCTAGAGTAACCTCCCTTGTAATTGTTGTCACACTTGTTATGATGATATACACTTATAATTTCTATATGACAACATTTATTAAGTTTGGGCTTTGTAATGGTCCAGAGTTCAATCTTTGCTAAAAAAAATCATTTCAATATTCTAACAACTATGATTCTGTAAACTGTATCGTAGCGTATACTTATTATGGAATGCTTCTTTTCAAAAGGACCTAAACAAATATATAACAATGACGACAATGGTCATATTATAGTCTATCTGTTGGTTCTCGTCACTTTCAGTGGATAGACTATGATGTGTTTATTGTATTTCTATAAAACGACGTAATAAGACACAAGAACATAAATACAATTTTAATCGTCTTATTTATGAATGAATGAGCAGTTTTCAACCTGAATTGCGCCAATGTTATATAAATGAAATTTAAAGAAACCATCAAGATTGAACTTAAGCCCAGGTTGTCAGCCGACCTGGTATACGTATTAAATCGTAGGTATTGCACCGTCTACGATTCTAACTCTATCTGAAGTCCCAGGTAATGTTTTGAGTTACCTCAATGAACGTGGTAACACATTACGTTATGACGCCATATCTTATATGAATCAATTCATGCATTTTGTAAAGCTAGTATTTATATATATAAATTGTATATATTTGTTTTGTATATATTTTGATGTTAATAAAAGATAATGAAATAGAATGGATATCAAACTTTTGGGAATTTTTATTCTTTTAAGTTATCTCGTAAAGTCATTCATATATGTATATAAGAAAACAAAGTCGTACTCGAACGTGGAAGTTATAATCAGCGGTCTGTCGTCTAGGCTTTTCCTCCCTGTTTTTAAGTCCGATTACATGATGAAACAAGAGGTTGCGCTATATTTTGTATTATTCTCTGATTTGCTGCTGTTAACAGGTATATTCCTGAAGATGTTGGGCGGATCAGCGGTCAACCATTGGTAACAATACCACAGCAACATCTCATTTGCGTGTGGACCAAGCGTCACTACGGCATCGCCACTATTTGAACACGTGATCTCCGATAACAACAAGGCACATTATAAGATATTAACATAATATGTTTGCTGAAGACGATTCTAAAACATAATCAATTGATACAAGGAATACGCAATATCAATTTCTAAGAATTAAAAAAAATAGCATATAATATACATTGTCATTCTCTTATCATTAAAATTTTCAAGCAAATTAATATTTGTTCCCCTTATTATCACACTTGCGAATTACTGCTCTATCATATACCTCTATCATATATCTCTCTATACACTTTATGATGCAAAATAAAACAAGTTTCACGCTTAAAACATCTAGTTTTTTAAAATGCGAATTTGTTCAAAATATGTTTTATTGTTTCCTTTCAATTAAAGGAGTGATAGCGTTTTCTGATATCTTTATTATATTGGTACATGAGCAAGATATACACTTCAATAAATATATGTTTATGATTATGATTACGTTTATGTTTATGATTGATAATTCAAGCTTAATTAAACATTTTCATCCGAGTGTTTGTGGACTCTTTGTTGGGTTTTCCGAATACGTATTTACTCATAAACGGTGTATCCCGTGACCCCATCTCTCTCTGAACAAGATTAATCGGAGACGGAAATGACATGTGTTCCACGTGACCTGTCAGTGGTGCCGCCTGGTGGTGAGACAGGTAGTGAGTCTGAGATTGTTCTGCCACGGGTCCTAACCACGATGGTGGATAGTAGGAATAGTCTCCAGCCAGAAGGGACCAGGGTTGCCATGCTCCCTCCTTATTAGGAAGATTCTCTGTTGACGGGGCAGGTGGCAATTGGGTAACGGGTTCGGTCTTAGTGGCAGAGAAATCGTCTGTAACATAGTTAAGCATGTTAACGTTATAAAATATTCTTAATTCCAATACTTCAACGTGTTTCATTCGCGGTGTCGCCTATACGGACGCTGTCAATAATCTATTAAGACATGCTATACCATGTATCTTGATGAAAGTCAAACACTTGATACAGCAAAAAGATAGCTACAGGACAACAGCTAAAGACACTCACACATCTACTTATAGTTCAAATGTTTATTATAATTGAGGTTTTATCAATAAATTTTCAGAATCACCACTTCCCTTGCTTACTATATTAAGTGGACCCTTCCCTGTGTATTTGGATATATTGGCAGAGACTTTCAAAAAATGAACAGTGGTATAATTAGTTAATTTGCTTCAAAATGGCCGATTGTCAATGTTTATAAAGTACAACAGACGATAGTCACGCATTATTATATGACAAATGCGCGTTTACATCTCTCTTTGTTATTTGAAAATTCATATTTGCGTACCTTATTCATCAAAGATTACGAACTTAACACCTACTTCTAAATTCGTGATGTTGCTGGAAATGACCCTTAACGCTCCTGGTAATTTCCTTGTCATTATGTTGTTAAACTACATGCACTACTGCATTAAAGCAGATTTAATAGCATAATTCCGGGGCCTTATTCAAATTCTGTCACGCTTAACAACAATTCTTTGTGCCATTTTGAACGGGCTTCTGAATCCAATATTCTACCGATTTCTGCTATTATTTGCAAGATTGCTTGCATAAATGTTTTTAATTGTGAAGGTAAATAAATACCTTAGTATATGTAGCATATCCGATCAGAAAGTATGCGTCTGTGAAAGAAGCGAATAGAAACGACCAGTCTGATTGGTCAATACTAAATGTAATCACACTGTAAATAGATATTTCTGATATCTTTTACAGCGTGAAAGATAACAATGTTAAGTTGAAAGACTTTGATACCTCACCAGCAAAGGGGTAATGAAACAAATATTGTGATTTGGTAGACGACCGGAAATAATGTTGTCAGAATTCCACCTGTAACTCACCCTCAGGACATATATCGACCTTTGGAGCAACGCCCTTTCTCCACTTAGCGCGTCTGTTCTGAAACCAGATCTGCAGACATAAAATAAAAACATAATCAAACACATGCTACAGTTAAACTGTTAACAGTGTCACTACATTCCGATATTTGGACAAAAAGGTTAGATTGACGCTCGAACTGGGAATAAAAGACACTGAATCAACTGAAATGTCGGTATATATTGAGGAAACATACAAAATGTTTGACTGGAAATAATATCAATCAGATTTGTGAAGGCTCTAGTCAGTAATCACGTGACATATCCGACCCAATAGAAATACGAGAGTCTACGCAGATGTAGTAACAAATAGGTTTCCATAATTATTAACAATCACACGAAATCAATTTGAATACAAATTACAAATTAGCGCGTGTCATGAACACGTTATTTTTTTACGTTAATAAAATAATTGTTTATAACATGCATTTATCCATTAATCAAACTATTTGTCGTTAATCTGTGCTAATGCTGGGCTAAAAAGGAGAAATCCTTTCATATTAATAGAGGCTAACCATAATAATATTGGCTATAGAGATATAATAATGATAATAATATACAACATTTATATAGCGCCCTATATAATTTGTAAAATTACTCTAAGGCGCTTTACAACATACGGATAATAGTCATGGTTATAATTGTGAAAACAAAAAAACAAAGGCTTGCAATCACTTTCATACATTTAAAAAGCAATGTGCACATACTTAAACAAATAAAAGGGTGGTATGTACATGACGTCTTTGCAAAGATTCTAAAATGCAAGCGTGAAGAGGTGAGTTTTTATGTCCCTCTTGAACTTGGCCAGGGTATTTGACTTCCTGATAACAGATGGTAAATTATTCCACAACGTAGCCGAAACCATCCCAAAGCATCTGTTTCCGTAGGTCACAGTACGAGATTTTTGGACACACAACAAAGATTCTGACTCCGACCGCAGTGATCTTGACGGCTGATACAGGGTAACAAGCTCCTGTTGGTACTGAGGAGCTGTTCCATTCAGTGCCTTGTATGTGTATACCAGAATTTTGTACTGCGACCTGTATCGTACAGGTAACCAGTGCAACGAATAAAGCGCAGGGGTGCTGTGCTCTCTCTTTCGAGTACGAGTAACTAGCCGTGCTGCAGTGTTTTGGACCCTCAGCAGACGACTAGTTAATTTGTCAGATATACCACAGAGCAGGACGTTACCATAATCCAACCGAGAGGTAACAAGTGAATGCACCAAAATCTTGCATGCATCTGCAGTTAGAAACTGCCGAATACAGCCGATGTTCCTGATCTGGTAGTAACAGGATTTGGCAATAGCGTTCACTTGTTTCTCCGTGTTCAGAGAACTGTCAAAGAATAACCCTAGGTTTTTAACAGCTGGAACAGTCTCAATAGTTCTGGCACTAACCTTGAGCTGGTGAGCCATTGTGTGCTGCCACTTTGGGGAAAAAGACGATTAGTTCCGTCTTTTCCTGATTAAGTTTAAGCATGTTGGCGTTCATTCAGATACTGCTATCTGTCAGACAAGCTTCCAGACTTTCTGAGACTGTATTCCAAATGTCCTGTGGTTTAATGACCATGTATATTGGATGACAAACATATTCCTACATCCTCATTGGTTGGGTCAGAATCACATGGAAGTCGGTAGTGTGTGACGTTGTCTCGGTGTAACTATTTTTAGTAACAGCAGGTTAACATTCACTGTGTTATGACTTCAGTTTATTTGTGACGTCACACTGTTCCTTGCCAAATACAGTACATTCCTCTGTACGCTTTTCGTACGCTTTGTTTTGTTTTATAGCCACATTATATAGTATCTAATACAACAATTAAGGACTTTATTTATAAATAACAAACCTGAACTCTGGATTCATTTAAAGCCAGTTTCTGCGCCAAATCCTCCCGGGTGACGACGTCTGGGTAGGGTGCTCGTCGGAAAGCCTTCTCCATTTCTTTCAGTTGGAATGGAGAAAATGTTGTTCTAGAACAAAATGAAAAATAACACATTAAATAGATTAAATCTATTAACAGAGAACAGCTGTGTTTGAGTTTCCGTGACTGGAGCAGAACAGACACAGGCAACGTGTGTACCTTTGGTAAGATACATAAGATGTACATAATTGAGAGAATGGTTACATTCAGACGTATATGTTAACTTTTAAACTAGCGGAGGCCGATTTACATGTCCCGTTAACTGCCGGGCATTCAGTAGAGGCTGTTTCTAAGTTTTACTCATTTGACCCCTATAGACAAAATAAGTATCCTTGCCATTATCACAACAAGTGTGATAGCTCTTCATACTAACATCATGACTTTCTGACTCTTTTTTATTCAGATAAAATGTCCTTTTACGATTTTAACACGTTTGAAAAACCTTGAAAATCAATAAAGGTCATTCAATTGAACAAACTGAACCCTCACTCTCAGCATGCTACTGGAACAGAATAGACACATACAAAATGTATATCTTTGACTTAGGTGATATATGCAGTACACGTGTAAAGTAAGTGTCCTTGGTGCGCTGCTTGTTAAATGAAACTGGTTCGGCCTTAAAGCAAATTACTGTTGACGCGAAGTTAAACTGTGTGCTGACCTGTGTCGAGGTGTTCGCCCCTTACTGACCTGTGTCGACGTTTCCGCACCTGATAGACATGTGTCGAGGTTTCCGCCCCTTACTGACCCATGTCGATGTTTCCGCCCCTTACTGACCCATGTCGAGGTTTCCGACCTTAACTGACCTGTATCGACGTTTCCGACCCTTACTGACCTGTGTCGAAGTTTCCGCCCCTTACTGACCCATGTCGATGTTTCCGCCCCTTACTGACCCATGTCGAGGTTTCCGCCCCTTAATGACCTGGGTCGAGGTTTCCGCCCCTTACTAACCTGTGTCGAGGTTTCCTCCCCTTACTGACCTGTGTCGAGGTTACCGCCCCTTACTGACCCATGTCGAGGTTTCCGCCCCTTACTGACCTGTGTCGAGGTTTCCGCCCCTTACTGACCTGTGTCGAGGTTACCGCCCCTTAATGACCCATGTCGAGGTTTCCGACCCTCATTGACCTGTGTCGAGGTTTCCGCCCCTTACTGACCTGTGTCGAGGTTTCCGACCCTTACTGACCCATGTCGATGTTTGCGCCCCTTACTGACCCATGTCGAGGTTTCCGCCCCTCACTGACCTGTGTCGAGGTTTCCGCCCCTTACTGACCTGTGTCGAGGTTTCCGACCCTTACTGACCTGTGTCGAGGTTTCCTCCCCTTACTGACCTGTGTCGAGGTTATCGACCCTTACTTACCTGTATCGAGGTTTCCGACCCTTACTGACCCATGCCGATGTTTCCGCCCCTAACTGACCTATGTCGAGGTTTCCGCCCCTTACTGACCTGTGTCGAGGTTTCCGCCCCTTACTAACCTGTGTCGAGGTTTCCGCCCCTTGCTGACCAGAGTACCAGGCAGATCTTCCGGGATGTCATTCTTCTTTAGAACCATAGCATGTAGTCTCTGTAAACTCCTCACAGCTAAAAATTTAAAAGTTATATATTCACAAAAGCTTTTTGTATATTATCCTCCTGGTCAGCTTTTTTATATCTATACATAAAAAAGAGTTGTATGCAGAAAAAATACCTTACTTAAAAATACTTTTGCTATTAAAGAGGATGAAATTATACAAAAAAAAACACCATTTGTATTCAAAATCTTGCTATAATCCGACGCATAGTCAAATTATAGCATATGATATAACGTCCACTGGAACGTAATAAGTAAGACTGAAATGACGTCATGATTTCAATAACATCAACATTTTACTTTATACACAAGCAATGTGCGAATTTAATGTGTCACAACGTTCCACTTGTCTCTTTGTCAAGTTCTGGGGGCCAGTTGACTTTGAGGCGTGGCGACACATTTAATACGTACATTGCTTGTGTTACAAATAATAGTGTGATACGTATTACATATTACGTAACAATAATTGATGGAGGATATTAGAGCCCGGATTTCAAATTGAGGAACAAAATGGGGGTCCTTTTTGTTTATATTTTCTTAAAATGACTATTGAGAAAGGAATTTTGTTACCAGAATTAATCTTATAGACTTTTCATTTTTATTTAATCGGCTGAAGCTCACTTGTTCAGAAATATGAGTAATGAAATTTTGTTTGAGTGCAACTTTTGCCCTAAAACATTACAACGGATTACCAGAGTTTTAATACAATTGTAATTTAACTACAACAAATCTTATTTATCTATATCTATAAAAGAACAACTACAATGTCCCCGTCAATCTTTGTGTAACATAATGACAAAACAGGTTCAGTTTTATAAAGTGGTCAGTTTACTATCCAGGCAATAGAGCATTACTATTTGTTTGAACACTACCTCTGATCTTTTGATCGATGAATTGGTTGCATATGAATATGAAAACATAGCATTGCTATTGCGGCGTCAGACAGCAGCAGACTTTGACGTTGCTTAAACAGTAGAGTGTGTAATAGAAATCACGTCACCAGATATAGTACTAACGGTAAACTGGCATATCTAACCGTTTTTGTTATTATTAACACTCGTGTAACATTGATAATGAACCTACATGGGGGAAAAGTAAAAGTAAGAACTGTTACGAGGATAAAACAGCTAGTGAGTTCGTTATCAACAAGTAAACATTTCTCCTAATTCAGTACATCCTTATGACAACCAATAAGAGTTTCTATGAGACGTTTCTATGACTAGTACGGTATGTACTCTGTAACCTTCCTCAGACAAATGACCAGTGAGGCGTAGGTGTACACTGTGTACGAGTACAGGTACCGAGACCACAACACCAGCATTGATGGAGCCACCGTATAAATGATAATAATAATAATAAGCCACCGAGGCCTACTGTTGACCACACTGGGTTCATTGGTTACAATGTACCATGTCAAGAACTAGAAACATCTAGCGGAAGTTATGTCTACCATCATAATTCAGGAAGACGAAAAATTCATTTCACATGATGTTGTCTCTTTTTACCAACACACCCATTGACGGTGCATTCAGGAACGTTTAGTGGTGGGTTCGGTATCCCAGGGCTTGCTCCAAATGTCGTGATTTAAGTGACAAGTATCGACTGCTGACCGACCACTGGGTTTCCAAATATGTCTGGTGAGATCACTATGGCAGTCATATAGGGAGGTATGACATTTTTTTGTGCGACTGAAGGTCGTATTTGTTATGATGTGGTTTTGTTGTCACTGACCCATTTAACCTAGCTACGAGGACGTAGCGTTACTTGAATTTGACCTAGATTTACATCGCGGGTGTCAACGATAGGGCTGAAGACGCTTACCCTTCGGTCAAACCTTGTCTACAGCCCATCGACAACCTTGGTCATTTCGGGCCAGAAAATAAATCACTATGGGCAAACCATTTGCGGAATCAAAATTAAACACATTAGCGATAACCTTAATATTTAATATTACAATACAGAGCTACAAACAAACTTGATAGTGTTACCACTGACCTTAATGTTCCTGTCAATGTAAATATTACAGAACAGAGCTACAAACGAACTTGATAGCGTTACCACTGACCATGATTATCCTGTCATAGTAAATATTACATAACAGAACTACAAACAAACTTGATATTGTGACCACTGACCATGATTCTCCTGTAGTAAATATTACATAACAGAACTACACATAAACTTGATAGTGTTACCACTGACCGTGATTCTCCTGTCATAGGAAATATTACATAACAGAACTACACACAAACTTGATAGTGTTACCACTGACCGTGATCCTCCTGTCATAGTAAATATAACATAACAGAACTACACACAAACTTGATAGTGTTACCACTGACCGTGATTCTCCTGTCATAGTAAATATTACATAACAGAACTACACACAAACTTGATAGTGTTACCACTGACCATGATTCTCCTGTCATAATAAATATTACATAACAGAACTACATACAAACTTGATAGTGTTACCACTGACCTTAATGTTCCTGTCAATGTAAATATTACAGAACAGAACTACACACAAACTTGATAGTGTTACCACTGACCATGATTCTCCTGTCGTAGTAAATATTACATAACAGAACTACACATAAACTTGATAGTGTTACCACCGACCATGATTCTCCTGTCATAGTAAATATTACATAACAGAACTACACACGAACTTGATAGTGTTACCACTGACCATAATTCTCCTGTCATAGTAAATATTACATAACAGAACTACACACAAACTTGATAGTGTTACCACTGACCATGATTCTCATGTCATAGTAAATATTACATAACAGAACTACACACGAACTTGATAGTGGTACCACTGACCATAATTCTCCTGTCATAGTAAATGTTACATAACAGAACTACACACAAACTTGATAGTGTTACCACTGACCATGATTCTCCTGTCGTAGTAAATATTACATAACAGAACTACACATAAACTTGATAGTGTTACCACCGACCATGATTCTCCTGTCATAGTAAATATTACATAACAGAACTATATACAAACTTGATAGTTTTACCACTGACAATGATTCTCCTGTCATAGTAAATATTACATAACAGAACTGCATACAAACTTGATAGTGTTACCACTGACCATGATTATGCTGTCATAGTAAATATTACATAACAGAACTACATACAAACTTGATAGTGTTACCACTGATTATGAATCTCCTGTCATAGTAAATATTACATAACAGAATTACACACAAACTTGATAGTGTTACCACTGACCATGATTCCCCTGTCATAGTAAATATTACATAACAGAACTACATACAAACTTGATAGTGTTACCACTGACTATGAATCTCCTGTCATAGTAAATATTACATAACAGAACTACACACAAACTTGATAGTGTGACCACTGACCATGACTCTCATGTCATAGTAAATATTACATAACAGAACTACAAACAAACTTGATAGTGTGACCACTGACCATGATTCTCCTGTCATAGTAAATATTACATAACAGAACTACACACAAACTTGATAGTGTTACCACTGACCATGATTCTCCAGTCATAGTAAATATTACATAACAGAACTACACACACGCTCGATAGTGTTACCACTGACCATGATTCTCCTGTCATAGTAAATATTACATAACAGAACTACATACAAACTTGATAGTGTTACCACTGACCATGATTCTCCAGTCATAGTAAACATTACATAACAGAACTACACACACGCTCGATAGTGCTACCACTGACCATGATTCTCCTGTCATAGTAAATATAGTGTTACCACTGACCATGATTCTCCTGTCGTAGTAAATATTACATAACAGAACTACACACACCCTCGATAGTGTTACCACTGACCATGATTCTCCTGTCATAGTAAATTTTACATAAAAGAACTACACACACACTCGATAGTGTTACCACTGACCATGATTCTCCTGTTATAGTAAATATTACATAACAGAACAACACACACACACGATAGTGTTACCACTGACCATGATTCTCCTGTCATAGTAAATATTACATAACAGAACTACACACAAACTCGATAGTGTTACCACTGGCCATGATTCTCCTGTCATAGTAAATATTAAATAACAGAGCTATATACAAACTTGATAGTTCTACCACTGACCATGATTCTCCTGTCATAGAAAATATTACATAACAGAACTACACACAAACTTGATAGTGTTACCACTGACCATGATTCTCATGTTATAGTAAATATTACATAACAGAACTACATACAAACTTGATAGTGTTACCACTGACAGAACTACACACAAACTTGATAGTGTTACCACTGACCATGATTCTCATGTTATAGTAAATATTACATAACAGAACTACACACAAACTCGATAGTGTTACCACTGACCATGATTCTCCTGTTATAGGAAATATTACATAACAGAACAACACACACACACGATAGTGTTACCACTTACCATGATTCTCCTGTCATAGTAAATATTACATAACAGAACTATATACAATCCTGATAGTTTTACCACTGACCATGATTCTCCTGTCATAGAAAATATTACATAACAGAACTACACACAAACTTGATAGTGTTACCACTGACCTGAATTTTCCTGGTTGTCCTGTTCTACTTTCATTGTATACGGTCTCCAAAATCGCAGACGTCAAATTCCAAAGCAATTTTATACCAGCTTTAAATCAAGAGTTTTAAATATTACTTTGAAATCAACATGTAAATTAAGTATTATTTGGTAGAGATACGCATGTGATCGTTCCGAAATAAATTTTGAAATATTTTGGAAAAGGGCTTTATATAGCCCATGTAATTTCTACAACAATCGACAGCCTATGATCCTAGCATTAATAGCCAATTACCGCCAGTAAACCCAGTACAAGAACCTCACAGCGGTCTGTAGGGGCGGTAATCACCACTAAGTGAGCCGTCAAATTGCTCATTGTGTCTCCGTTATGGCGCTGTCATGTTTATCCATTCGGGGCCGTATTTCATTTAATAAGGGTGATGACGGACTTGATTTTGTTAAACTATTAGTTATCACTTAACAGAACCAATATAGTCCTCCGCTCTATCCTGTGCCGTGCTACTAAATAATATGCCACGCCCACAATACGACTAGACATGTAATTAACGCGGGGTATTTGTAATATTAAGTTATACTGTAAGTGAGCCCAACGTGTGCCGATTCTTCTGCACCTACGTAACATCCCCACCCATTCAAATGACTCGATCAACCTCATGTTCTACTTAACGATTTGTTTTTTGATATGTTGGCAAATGTTCGTTACTTCGTTAAATAGAAATATAGAATAGGAATTCAATGTGTAAAAAAAATAGAACGAAAAACAATTGAGTAATATCAGTAAATAATGTATGTTTTACCTTTATACAAAAAAGGCAAATGTTTGGTCATCTGTTTTCCAAGATAACGTACTTTTTCAAAAAAACAACATAGCATTTACGTACATAAGTACATTATATATGTTATATATATAGTACGTACAATGATACATTTTATATGTTATACATATATATAAAACTGTTACATATTATTTCGCACATTAATACATTGTATATGTTACATATATAGCACTGTTACACAGTGTTTACGTACATCAATACATTGTATATGTTATATATAGTACTGTTACATACGTTGTAGTATTGACGCACATCAATTCATTGTATATGTTATATATATATAGTACTGTTACATAGTATTAACGAACATCAATACATTGTATATGTTATATATAGTACTGTTACATACGTCGTAGTATTAACGCACATCGATTCATTGTATGTGTTATATATATATAGAGTACTGTTATATAGTATTTACGTACATCAATACATTGTATATGTCATATATATATATAGTACTGTTACATAGTATTAACGTACATCAATACATTGGATATGTTATATATATATATATAGTACTGTTACATACGTTGTAGTATTGACGCACATCGATTCATTGTATGTGTTATATATATATAGTACTGTTATACAGTATATACATACATCAATACATTGTATATGTTATATATAGTACTGTTACATACGTTGTAGTATTAACGCACATCGATTCATTGTATATGTTATATATATATATAGTACTGTTACATAGTATTAACGTACATAAATACATTGTATATGTTATATATATATATAGTACTGTTACATAGTATTAACGAACATCAATACATTGTATATGTTATATATAGTACTGTTACATACGTCGTAGTATTAACGCACATCGATTCATTGTATATGTTATATATATATATAGTACTGTTACATACGTTGTAGTATTGACGCACATCAATTCATTGTATATGTTATATATATATATAGTACTGTTACATACGTTGTAGTATTGACGCACATCAATTCATTGTATATGTTATATATATATATAGTACTATTACATACGTTGTAGTATTGACGTACATCAATTCATTGTATATGTTATATACTATTTACAGTTACAGGTACATACTATTTACGTACATCAATACATTGTGTATGTTATATATATATATAGTACTATTACATACGTTGTAGTATTGACGTACATCAATTCATTGTATATGTTATATACTATATACAGTACAGTTACATAGTATTTACGTACAGTAACATTAATACATTGACTATGTTATGTATTATATAGTACAGTTACATAGTATTTGCGTACATCAGCACATTGTATATGTTATGTATATAATACTGTTAGACAGCATTTACGTGCATAATTACATTGTTTATGTTTAGACACTTTTATCGATTTTCAAGTATACAAAGATGACTATTTTTCTGAAATAACATCTGCTTCGTCCAGTTCCTGTCCGATTTCACAGTCAAAGGCGTTTACACTAAAACCCATGGTTTTCAATAGCAACTTTATTCCTATATGTTAAATAATTAAAATAATTATGAAATGTTTTTGTTCTCATAAAACTTAATTCGCGTGTCAGCGTCCAAGCGCGTCTACCCTGGCAGACAACAGATATGAAATGCCCCCTATCACCCGCATGTGACGAGAGGGTCATCTGAGGTTATCTGCTCTTGTCATTAACCCGCTTATCTAGCCGTAACCGCCTGATTTGTGACACCGTCACGCGGTGGTGTTTTTTTTACCTGTACCGTGCATAGGTCCATACTTTAATTGAATTATTAGTCGAGTAAAGAGACCATCTCAAGTTCACAGCAAATTAACTTTAATAACGATGTTTCGTCGGCCATTTTGTATGTTGTATTTTTCGGAACATATCTACCTGGTCTATTTCTGCTTAACTGTTAGCTGACAATCATGTAAATTCTGTTGTGATTTTTATTTTATTTTTATCAAGGTGTCTTTAAGTGTTAAACTGTTTGTTGAGATATGAACACAAATTCAATAAATGGAAAGGATTTAAAATAGTATTGAGAAGTCTTCATCGATTAGAAATTAAAAGTTTCCCATAATGTTGAATTTTCAATTATTTTTACCGTGTGAAAGTCACACAGTGTTCCTATTTCCTGCATTACATTTGTATAGATCAACGAAACATTTACAATTTTTTTTTCAGAAAAAAAAAATCAGTTCGGAAATGATTCACGAGCGGGAAATAAATATGCGATGAAACTGCTTTGACGTAGATTAAATTATCGGTCATTTCTGTACTTGGAATAAGCATTGGTTCATATTTTCTGATAATTATATATCAGTTTTCCTAATGCTTACAATTATATACAAACATCAAAAGCTACAAACGCGTTGAAGAGAAGATAGTTATATCCATGGCGACAAAGTCATGAATATTCAAATCAGATTGCAAGAGTGTCACTTTTATGTTTCTGTCACCAGCGCCGTTAAGTGGCGATGATGAGATGCTATCGGGTCAAAGGGCGATAACCCTGGCCACCAATAGGTCATTCCAGCTTACTGCCTGTCCCTTTGTAACTCGAGTCATTTCACATTTAATGCTTAATTTGATGGTCAGTTAGCTGTCCACAGCAGATAAACGGATGGTCAACTGACCATAGGGTTCGATAAGAGCATTTGATTGTTACTCTATTTTGAGGAGAAGCCATCACCGAATTGGTGTCCGTTTAGATATAAGTGTACGAAGCATATCTATTTTCTACCATTTCATGGCGATTAATTCCTATAATGAGTTCGTTTGATGTCGACTTTATTATTATGCTTCTCCTGAGAGGAAAGGTCAGCTCACACTTTCAGTAGATGTACTACATTGCCAAGCTAACACGTGTAATAAAAGTTTTTGTTGGGGTTCGGGGTTGTTTTCCCCTTGTTTTAATAGACCATTCGTTCCCGTTATTCTCTATTCGTATGTATATTGCATTTCAAGCTTGTCCTTGTGTGTTGATTCTATTGATGGTGTTGCGTTATTTTCTATTTCAAAATAAATTGTCTTTCAAACGGCTCAGCTAAATTTAATCTTTTGTAACACATCAGAAATGTTTGTTCAATAACATTCAGTTGCTCGAAACACTGAGAGGCAGTGCATTTTCATTTTCAACATCATGTTCTTGGTAATGAGTAACTCGTCGACATGACGTAACATCATGATGTTGAAAATTTACAGATATATGTTGTAATTATGGTTTTAATAATTAATTAATCAATTAGGAATATAACGCTTTTAGTAAATTTATACAAGTTACACTGTGATTTGGTATAGGCATCTTGTAGTTGTTTAAACCCGTGCTAAACCAAACTTTTATTCATTCAAAGGGGGTGATATGATTATGGTTTACAACCTATTTCACAGTCGAGCCTTGTCAATCCAGCCAACAGCTATCCGGTTGTACCAAACAACAGTTATCTGTTTGTGTCTAGCTAAAAGTATCTGGTTGTATCCAGCCATCATTTATCTGGCTGTACTGACAGCAATCATTTATTCGGTTGTATCAACATTAAATTGTCTGGTTGTATCCAGCCATCATTTATCTGGTTGTATCCAGCCATCATTTGTATAGTTGTATCCAGCCATCATTTATCTAGTTGTATCCAGCCATCATTTATCTGGCTGTATCCAGCCATCATTTATCTAGTTGTATCCAGCCATCATTCATCTGGCTGTATCCAGCCATCATTTATCCGGTTGTATCAACATTAAATTGTCTGGTTGTATCCAGCCAACAGGTATCATGGTGAACCCATCGACCGGTTATCTGGTTGTATCAGCCCCCGATATCTCATTTTATCCAACCAACATTATTCCGATTGTACTCAATACTACATCGGCCTGTACTTTTATATAAGCATATTTACTCAATACTACATCACCCTACATATTTATATAAACATGTTTACTCAATACCTCATCGCCCTACATCTTTATATAAACATGTTTACTCAATACCTCATCGCCCTACATCTTTATATAAACATATTTACTCAATACCTCATCGCCCTACATCTTTATATAAATAATTAATAATAATGATGATTCGAGGTTCTAGTTCGTAGGTCGTCTCAAAGCGGTTCACAAATTATTATCCGTGGTTATAGGGCCTTTGCAACCAGCCAATATCTTTCTCAACTCCCTGGGGAGCATACATCCGGAGCTGCCATTTCGGCGCTCACAGCTAGCATTCAACAATTCTAGCACTGCCCAACCACGTACTCATTTACAGCTGAGTAGACTGGAACAAGCGAAGTAAAGTATCTTATTCAAAGATACAACACAGAGCCGTGCCGTGACTCGAACCCGCAACCCTTAGGTCAAGAGTCCGGCGTCCTACCACTAGACTACCGTGGCTCTATAAATATCTTAACCCAATACCTCATCGCCCAGTATCTTTATATAAACATATTAACTCAATACTACATCGCCCAGTATCTTAATATAAACATATTAGCTCTATACTACATCGCCCAGTATCTTTATATAAACATATTAACTCTATACTACATCGCCGTATATTTGTACAAGCATACTCAAAACATATTTACTCAATATGGCGTTGCCCTGTGACAAAACTGCCAAGCCTTTTATTTCTATAGCCATATTCACTCACGTCTGCATCGTCCTAAAATGAAAGGTAAATCTTTGTATCATAGAACTTTGGAGAACTTAATGCTAAATTAACTTTTCACAAAGTTATGAAGATTTTCAATTTAATAAAGCTCGTCAAAAGCGAATAGGATGCTGGGCATAGTATTCCGGACCTTTACATACATGAGCCCTGTAATGTTCCTAACTCTATACAAAACGCTGATTAGACCTCATCTGGAATACTCGACAACAGTTACATCACCATTTTTGATCCGCGACAAAATTACAATCGAGAACATCCAAAGAAGAGCGACCAAAAGGATTCCAACTCTTAAAAACGTACCATACGAAGAACGCCTAAGACAACTCGGACTCCCAACTCTCGAATACAGAAGACATCGAGCTGATGTAATTCAAACCAACAAAATACTTTACATCATGGACATTCTTGACAAGGGCAAACTATTTTATGAAGCTGAAAACAACCGAACAAGAGGGCACTCCAGGAAACTATTCAAAAGACCATGCAGACTAAACAGGTATGGTAATTTCTACAGCAACAGAGTGATAAATCTGTGGAACTCTCTAACAGAGGAGGTAGTTATCTCTCCAACGCGCAACACCTTCAAGTCACGGCTCAACAGCCACTTGAAAAATCACCCGACAAAATTCAAGCCATCTTTTTATTAGTTACATATATATATAAGCAAGTCTAATCAGTGAAAAGCGAACAATGTAACAAATTGACTGTTTGGCTCTGACCATGCTTTTAAAATATCACATGTTTTAACATTCCTATTTTAAAAGGAGAGGAATCAACAGTGGGAGCTGAATACTCCAACCCTACCAGATAAAGAAATGAACCTGTAACTGTAAATAGCTATATAACAACCAGAAGTCTAATAAGTACACGTGTGTACAGCATACATTAGAAGAAAGGACCATCATTCATCACCACAAGCTACTAGTTAGCTTACAACGATGTCATCTGAGCGAAATTGAGCGAAATAAGACCACACATTATACCGTTTTATGGAACATGATGTAGTCAAGAAATAATATGTGGGGAAAAAAGATAATGAAAGAAAATTGATGGAGATATATATGTACCTGTATGAAACGTGGAATTTGTTAGCACAGGTGTCAAGTGTGTGTCGTGTAAACTAGGAGAATGGGGGTTCTCATTATCGGGTCACACACTGTACAGGTAGAAAGCGTAGATTCAAACGTAGAAATGCGGGTATCGTAATGACATGTTATTTACACCAGTAGTTCCTTGTCCAATGTCAATGTTTTGCTGAGCTGTTTATACATTGTGACCGGTTTTACAAGAGCATTATCTTGAAATCGTAATAACCATTATTGTAGTTTAGACATTTAAGCAATAGACGATCTAAGTTGTACTCACTACATAATAGCATACATGAAGTAGTTTCTGAAGTAGACCCATTGATCTGCACAGAAATCATGGACTAACATTGTATGCCACCGGGAATACGCACCGTTCGTGGTTATCTAACCGTTTGTGGTTATCTAACCGTTCGTGTTTATTTAATTACCGTTCGTGGTTATCTAAAAGTTCGTGGTTATCTAAAAGTTCGTGGTTATCTAAAAATTCGTGGTTATCTAAAAGTTCGTGGTTATCTAACCGTTCGTGGTTATCTAATTACCGTTCGTGGTTATCTAACCGTTCGTGGTTATCTAACCGTTCGTGTTTATTTAATTACCGTTCGTGGTTATCTAAAAGTTCGTGGTTATCTAAAAGTTCGTGGTTATCTAAAAATTCGTGGTTATCTAAAAGTTCGTGGTTATCTAACCGTTCGTGGTTATCTAATTACCGTTCGTGGTTATCTAACCGTTCGTGGTTATGTTATATAATTACCGTTCGTGGTTATCTAACCGTTCGTGGTAATGTTATCTAACCTTTCGAGGTTATCCTAACCGTTCGTGGTTACCTAACCGTTCGTGGTAATGTTATCTAAAAGTTCGTGGTTACCTAACCGTTCTTGGTAATGTTATCTAACCGTTCGTGGTTACCTAACCGTTCGTGCTAACATAACCGTTCGTGGTTACCTAACCGTTCGTGGTTATCTAACCGTTCGTGGTTACCTAACCGTTCGTGGTTATATAACCGTTCGTGGTTACCTAACCGTTCGTGGTTATCTAACCGTTCGTGGTTACCTAACCGTTCGTGGTTATCTAACCGTTCGTGGTTACCTAACCGTTCGTGGTTATCTAACCGTTCGTGGTTATCTTACCGTTCGTGGTTATCCATTCTTGATGAGTCCTGATTGGACGAAATAACCACATGATGCAATGGAACATTTACATTGTTCGGCTGCCTGACATATTTATAATAATGTAACTCTTAATTCACACGTGTTGTTAGTAATTATCTGTTGTTGGTAACCGAGGATTTAGCAGGAAAAGTAGACAGATTTAGCATCTATTACACATAGACTATTCTACGCGGCATGTTGCGTATGAACAATTACTATTTCGGTAACTTACCAATTATTCATACAAAATAGGCCTCCTTAAAGCAAAATGAGCGGAATAAAATGCTCTCTCGTGGTGGTGAGTCGACACTAATGACTATGTCTAAACATGTGTCCGTGCGCCATTGTTCAACAATATAGTTGTCAATTACTGGTCACCTGAGCCTGAGAATAAGAGCACTGACACATGACGCTAACGCTGCCTCGGACATATGCACCATTTTATAACACGTGTCAACGATAAGCCTATCACCAGATAGTGGAACGGACCGCGTGTCCAACATCAGATTTAACTGCTCCATTTAGAAATTTTAATCAGAGCTTGGAATAAAGTAGCATTACGTACTGTTTCTTTGTAAAGGAACTAAAAACAGTTTTCGATCTTTTTGCGTCGATTTTAATCTATTTGTTGATTTTGCTATTGTTGTGAATCACTATATTACTACGGGTAACATGATATTGACACATACGTAATGATTTTGACAGAGAATCTAAGTTGTGACTTAAGTAAGTTCTTTACAGAAAGGACATACTGACAAGGTGTTCGGTTGGGGTGAGGAGTTAATATTCCGTTTGGAGATGCAGTGTCTCGGCTGAATAGAAGAAAAGATGATATTGGAAGTAAGCTTCCAGTAACTTAACACACACGCATACAGGAGGGGGTATATGTCTAGACAGGCTTGTATGTCCTCAGCATACAGGAGGGGGTATATGTCTAGACAGGCTTATATGTCCTCAGCACACAGGAGTGGGTATATGACTAGACAGGCTTGGTATGTCCTCAGCATACAGGAGGGGGTGTATGTCTAGACAGGCTTGTATGTCCTCAGCATACAGGAGAGGGTATATGTCTAGACAGGCTTGGTATGTCTTCAGCATACAGGAGGGGGTATATGTCTAGACAGGCTTGGTATGTCCTCAGCATACAGGAGGGGGTATATGTCTATACAGGCTTGGTATGTCCTCAGCATACAGGAGTGGGTATATGTCTAGACAGGCTTGGTATGTCCTCAGAGAGGTCCTAGAAAAGGATTCAGACTTTCTCCCTAAATAAGTGAACGACTTTAATTATGGAACATTAGCATGACGGAGAGACTAGACAATGAGTAGAACACCGATGGAACAATGGGTAGGGGAACTGTACAGCGGGTACAGTTTTCGTCAACATATAGCTATAATATTGATTGCCATTTATATAACACATTCACTGTCTTGTCAGTTAAGACAAAGTTGACCATGTCAAGACATCACTTCTTTTATGGATAATTAAATTTTACTGACTTGTGTTCACAGAAGGAAGAATAATAAAGTCCTATTCACTACAAATGAATATCATTCCATTTTCTGTTGCAGACATGTTTTCAAAAATGGTGGCTGTAATTGTGAAAAAAATGGATCTAGGCGGACTACCTAGCCAATCTGTCCTCTAAAACGTTGGACAATTTGATAAAGAAAATAGCCAATTTGTCCTCTAAAACATTGGACAATTTGGTATAGAAAATAGCCAATCTGTCCTCTAAAACATTGGACAATTTAGTATAGAAAATAGCCAATCTGTCCTCTAAAACACTGGCAAGGGTACAGACGGGTAAGTGGTGCTGGGCAGCCAGGGTTCGACCAATATTGACAGAGAATACTTATCATTCCAATTATAAAATTCTCTGTTAGAATATTAAATATAATAAGATTCATATACTAACCACTACATTAGAACAACCAGGAAGTTTGAACAACAATATCTAAAACAATAATTCTATTACAACGTTTTTTGTTTTTCGGTAAATGTCAATTTTATTAACAGAAGGAAGTGTAATTGAAAACAAACAAAATTGATTTAGATATTATCAGTTATAATAATCGCACAAGCCTGTCCAATTTACGGATCACTTTACGTCCTATAATTAGTCGTCTAATAGCTAACATAATGCTTAATACTAGTTATTGTAATAACTCGCTTTAGACCAACAAATCGGGCAGGAATTATCCCCAATCATCCCTGATAGCCATGTAAAAGGCCCGTGTAGAATGTAAAGTGTATGTACGTGGAGGCTGCACGACAGACAACCCTGGGTTAATTACACACTGATTAACCCTGGTTAATGACTTCTCCAAATTGAGTGGAAAATGAACATACAATTTCATACTGGTTAGCTCCATTAAGTGACATAGGAATCATCAGCTTGACAAAACATTGAAATCAACATATAAAAATATCTTTCCTGAAAGAAAGCAATCAGGATTTAAAATCAAAATCTTTCCTCATGGCTTAAGTTTGTCACCATTAAAGAATGACATAGTTAAACTTCAATAAATAATAAATAAACATTTGAATAAGGGTTTATGTGCTATGAAACTAACATAGTATGTACTCGCGTATTAATGAGCTGCAATGCATTAAATGACCAACATCTAACACGGTGCATGCTTGATTTTTAAATGTCACGAATTTTGTCCTCGGTAGCATTGTATGAGTCACTACTATGCAAAAGAAATATCAAACACAATTATTTCTAATCATTGAGGTTTATAGATGGTCCGACTCCATATTTCTCGGTTTTTATGATGCCTATCAATTTTGGCAACGCATCGGCTAGACGCAACTCCATGCCCCATTATGTAAACGGGCTTTTGCATGCACGAAAGTGACACAGTTTGGAAACATTATAAAAATGTTCCGTTAAATTGCAAATAATAGAGATATAGAAAGCTGTTTTATGTTGATAACTATACTTAATGAAACATGTAGTGTAAAAAAACACGTGAATAAGCTAATGGAAACAATCAAATTATCTATTAAAACTGTATTTTTTTACCGTATCTCTACCTAGGAACTTCGAATTAGAAACCGGTAACCGGCAAGGCAATAACTTTGATAATTCATTGATGAAAAGAAAAACATACCTTGCTTTGATTGGGAAAAAAATGAAAAAAGATGAAATAAACAAAAAAATAACAATCAATGTTCTGAGATTAAAAACAAAGCGAGATTATTTTATAGATCATGATTCGAAACCAGGACTTCACATGCTGACGTTTTAACCAACAGTGCTACAAATGTATCCTGACCAAACAGTGCTACAAATGTATCCTGACCAAACGGTACTACAAATGTATTCTGACCAAACAGTACTACAAATGTATCCTGACCAAACAGTGCTACAAATGTATCCTGACCAAACAGAGCTACAAATGTTTCCTGACCAAACAGTGCTACAAATGTATCCTGACCAAACAGTACTACAAATGTATCCTCACCAAACAGTGCTACAAATGTATCCTCACCAAACAGTGCTACAAATGTATCCAAAACGAAGGGGGGCTTACTCTGGGTTTTTCATACTCAGCCTTTTTCATTATTTACTTTCTCCTCGAAGGATTTAATCTTGTATCCATATTGAAATAAATTTAGGTATGTTTCATAAAATTAAGAAATTTAGAAAGTCCTCATTACAGTTCATGTAATTTCATTTAATACTGAAAAATCTCCGACGTTCATCTTTGCTGTTTCCCAACCCTGAAAGGCCGGGATAACTTAACTCATGATCAAGCATGAAAAACTGATCATTATGATACTTACAGGAAGTAAAACATATAAAAATGGAGGGCAAATCCAACATAAGGGACGTTTATGTCAAACAGGCACAAACTTTAGTCCGGCGAAACTGGGCGAAAATTGAGCAGAATTAAGCAGGGGAGATATCATGGTTTTAAGTATTTAAATTTGTCTTTAATCATGTTGACTTGAACAGAAAATAAATCAACTTCGACGCAAATGTAGTGGAAGAAACAGTATATTTTTTTAAGAATCTACATATGTGTGCGTATTATGGTGGAATAAATAAGGAAGGTGAGGATATATTAGAAAAAAATATTTAATGAAGGCTACAGGCGGTTAAATAGAATGTTTTTGCAGCATTTTCGAATTCTGAGTTATATTTCCACCATACTATATTATTAAACAGCTACACATCTTAATGAGGTTTTGTAAATGAATGCTGAAATAATAAACAATTATACCATGTTAGAATGAGAATGGAGTGCAATTTCCTCAAAGTTTACTTGTATTGTAGAATCTTGTTGATAGTCCTATATATGTTCATGTATGGAAAATAACGAGGCAAGTGAACATTATTTGTTACACTGCCGCCTTTGTTCATACCTCCTTGTACTCACGGAGATAAATCGTCCAATTTCAATTAAATTACCGCTGTTTAGTGATGATGTGCTGTCTAATGATGAAAAACTCAATATTTAACATTATCAGCTCTCCAAGATATGAATAAGTTTCAATAAATACCTGTCGTTTCAGTGACTTTCTACCTGTACTTAGCTGTTTACCGTTATTCAACATAGGATTTATCTGAGCAACTCTCTGTACCTTCTCTTTGCTATCCTAACCTCCACTATTTTCCGTATTTTAACTCGTATACAAAACGCACTGCGGCATATTTCTTTCTCAAATATTATAGTCATAATCATAAGTCATGTAGTCCTCAAATCTCATATGTATTTTTTCAACTTGAGATGGATCTATGTAAGTTTTAAAACTTGTTTCTAAATCCAATTTCAAAGATTGTGTATTACTTTATATGATACGTACTGTATAAGACAAAGAATAAAGAATAGTCACGTGATGGATTAGGGGTTTGTCATAATTCAGATCGGTGGGTCTTTTTTGTAATTTATGGATCATTTTTGAAGAACTTTCTTGGATTGTGTGTGAAAATCGGAATTCTGTGACAATAATTTTGGAAACCTCTCGTTGAATTTTGTGTGAAAACTGTGCTTGAAGCAGTTCTGTAAAAACGAGTCATATGGTATCATTCTAGGTAAATGAAGATATTTGCATATATGTGTTAATGATAGTATTGGGTGTGTGCGTATCAGTGTGTGACTAAATGTGAGTATGTGTGTGTATGATAAGGATGTATACATGTACATTTAATGATCATCGTGGTGCACTACACTAAATCTTATCAAACGATGCATGTAGTCCACAAATTACTTGACACTTTACTAAAAAGGTAGTTTAGTGAAAACCGGATGTAGTAAGTGTTACGGATTTTCCCATGTTGTAACTATTTTACTGTCTAAGTCGTGGCACATTTATGTAAACTCGCTGGTGTTTGTCTTGTGTGTGATAAGCAGCCCGTGCGCTTAATGTTCAAAGTAACTTCAAGTTAAATATCCATGCTTGGTATATACATATGTGACATATCAGTACATGCAATGCAAGTGCCAGCGAATTCAGTTTTTTTATTCAGTATTTATGTTAACTTTGACTGCAGCATAAATTATTTAGAAATATTAATATGTGTCACTATATATGTAAAGGATATTGTTGTGTTGAGTAACACGGGTGTATGTTTTTGTATATGTGGATATGTATGGGTTTGTATAATGTATGAGTACATTATATATAAGTTTTTGTGTGTGAGGGTGTGTTTGTGTGTGTGAGTAAATCTGTTTATGTGTATGTATATCTTCATTTATATATGTGATGTTATGCGTGTATATATATATAATTATGTATATTATTATGTTATTAATATAAATGAAATCTTATGAGTACATATTTTTCTATATCTATTCCGCTTTATGCGATCCTATCCTTATACAAAACAGTTATATCAATAATCCCCGCCTGAAATGCGTATTAGTTAGTACTTAAAGTCAGCATGTTGGCTACCTATGGCTTATTGCCTTTCATTTTTTATGTCTATATCGATGCCTACTTTCTTCTTTTTTCAACACAAATTTTTTTGCTGGATTGCACAATGTCCATGTATGATACAGACTCGCTATTTTGTAAAATTATCTTTCTGTTTTTGTAAAAGAATAGAGATCGGTGTCTTTTATTCTAAGATCTATGGTAAATATGCGATGAAATCATTTATACTTTTATTGTTTGACTCCAAATTGTTTTAATGGATGCTCGACCGTGGTCGGATCTTTCTTTCATGGTCAATTAATCAATTAAATTGAGTTTTCTGCTATTTTGTTTCTACTTTTATAACAGCGTATGGATATTGAATACAATCCTGGCCCGAGGCTTGACAAGCTTTCGATATTTCACCGTATTATAAGAAGTGATAGAAATAAATTGGATCATATCAGATTCAGATTCAGATTCTTTATTAGCCGAGAGCCATACGACTCATAGGCGCAACAGTAATACAAGTACATATAGTAAACAAGTCTAAAAACACACACACACACACACCCTCACACACACACACATATCTACATACATAATCAGGAGAGTGATAACGAAATACTTGAACACATTATAATACAATTGTACATGCATACATAATCAGTAATACTTAAATACTAAAGTACTAAATACTAAAGACTATAATTAAATACTAGATACTTGAACACATGAAAGGTTTTCACGTTTCCTCGTAGCATAATATAGATACTTCCCAGTGTTACATAGTTCTTTGACATTATTTACACTCAAAAGTTTTATTAATTTGAACACACTTGGATTTCTGTAGTAAAATTCTTTTACATCTAACCCTTAACTCTCTATAAAATGAACACTTCTACATCACCGTCATTACATCTGTTACACAATCTATTTTCTCTACCCATATTTCTACGACGTCCAGTCTCTATATTAAGATTATGCGCAGATAATCTAAACCTAGTAATCATACGTTTATATTTTTCTTCAATAGGCTTACATAGATAGTATTGTATACCAAAATTGTCAGTAAGATGTTGGTACAAAAATCCTTTAGACGAGTTTTTAATTCTCCTAAGGATATCTTGTTTATTTACGCCTAATAATCTGTTTTATTACATTATATGCAGCCGATACAGGTAAATCATTCTCAAACAAATACTCAATACCTAGAACCGTCAATTCATGCTTTATTTGGAGTCCAAATATCATTTTCACTCACACACTCGTCATAACATGCCTTCAGAATACAATTGTCTGTGCACTTAAGTTTTAACAAATATTTAATAGCTCTTAATTTTCTAGTAACTAACAATGGTAATCTTCCTAAAACATGGTACACTAAATCATACTTGTACATTTTCTTACTCCTAAAATTTTCTTACAAAATGCTAAATGTACCTTCTCTATATCATATGAATTATGGAATCCCCATATTTCTGATGCATAACCAAGGATACTACTAATATATGTATCAAAAACAGAACAAAAGTTTCTATATTTAAAGAATAGTTTCTTAAAGAGGACATTAGTGAAAATAAAACCTTTCTACCCTGGTCTGCTAAATGTTTCTGAAGTTTTGCTAATTTACCATTAAATTTCATCAGAACACCTAAATACCTAAACTCGTCAACAACTTGCAGTTGTTTGTTATCATATATAAAAATTTCCACCATTTCTAAATACTACAATATGTTGTTTTTCTATATTTACCTCCAGATTCCATTTTTTATTGTAAACACTCAGACTATCCAACATTGATTGCAGTCCTTCTGGAGTTTCAGCAAATAACACCATATCGTCCGCATACATTATAAGAAATATATTGTTCATTTGTATTCCAATGCTGGGACAATTATCCTTAATAAAATTAATTTCAAAATCATTTACATATAAAGAAAACATTATCGGTGACAATATTTCCCCTTGTAAGAGACCCGACATGTTAGGGAAGCATTGGCTATAATTATCATTGTGTTTAACGCATGACTTTACATTTTGATATAATGAAGATACTATTTTGAGAAATTTACCACGTAAACCGTAATTAATCAATTTTCCCCATAACTTAGACCTGTCAACAAAATCAAAGGCTTTACGGAAGTCAATGAAGCAACAAAAAAAATATAGTCTTTTCTTATTTCTTAAGGTCTTATTAATTAATGACTGTAAAACAAAAATTGCATCTACAGTGGACAATCCATTCATAAAGCCGAACTGCACGTCTGTTAAAATACTGTTCTGTTTTCCCCATACCATTATTCGATTAATCAAAACATTAATAAATAGTTTCCCAAAACAGCTGACTAACGAAATTCCACGGTAATTATTAACATCATTAACATCGCCTTTTTTAAATATTGACACAATGCATGATTGGGACCATGACTCTGGGAAAACCACAGAACTATAAATAGCATTGAACAGTTGCTCCGGACAAGGCAACAGTATATCTTTACCTTTAATACAAATTCAATTAATAATTAGATTTTCGCTACAACTCTTATTAGGTTTCAAATTGTTAATTGCTTTCAAATTGTCATCTCTGCTAATAATTGAATCTAGTTCTTCATATACAGCTTCCTGGTCAAAATCAGGTTCTAAAACATTCGCATCTCTGCCACCCATGAGGTTAATAAAATATTGATAAAATTCCTCATTTCCTTGAACAGAGCTATTACTGGTTGTTTTTTTCTTAACAAATAATTTATAAAAAATGTTTTGGTCTTGATCTTTTTAAACGAAGATATAGCCGGTGATTATGACATTATATGTTTAACAGAAACTCATCGCAATGAAATGAACAACATAAAAAGAGAGTTTTCGTCCTCGTATCCAAAATCTTACTGGAGACTTAGTAAACGGCTAATGAAATCCACTGGCACCTCACAATCTATACCTACACTTGTAGATCCTCATACTAACAATATTGTTACTATAATGACGAAGATAAGGCTAACTTATCAAAAGACTATTTTTGTAAAACTAACGAGTAGATGATAGCATAATGTGGTTCCTATTGTTGAGCCAAAAACTGACAAAACGTTTAGATCTTTTAGATTAAATAGTAATGAAATTCGAGACGTTCTATAGATATTGAAGCTCGGCAGGTCCTCGGGTGAGGGTGGATCAGCCATCATATGCTAAGAAATACCTCACAACCTGTTTGTATTCCACTTGAAGTTATTATAATATGTCTTTATCGGCAGGTATTTTACCAACCACTTGGAAAAAAGCCAAGGTCATGCCACTGTTTAAAATGGATGACAGGCATTCTCCTTCTATCTATAGGCCAATTTCTGTATTATCTACAGTTGGAAAAGATTTTGAACCGGTAATCTTTAAACATCTAAATATTTTTTTTCGTAGAAAAACCTATTGTTCTATAAGCACCAGTCTGGTTTTTCTGCATTCTCATACTACTGTATATCAGCTCACAGAAATTTATCACAACATTTGTATTGCTCTTGAGGGTAAAAAACACGTATGTATAGTATTCTGTGATATTTCCAAGGCTTTTGATCGGGTTTGATAGGAAATCTTGGTAAATTATATACCTGGTTAGAAAATTATATATGTCATAGGCAATAGAAAGTTTTCTTAAATAGTTCTTATTCTCAGTCAGATTTGGACGAAGCAGTGGTTATATTCTTGGACCGCTTTTGTTTTTAATATACATTAGTGATATTGCCGATGTCTTTGAATCAGCTGCTCGTCTTTTTACAGATGACACCTCTTTATTACAGTCTTCTTCATCTTGTCAAGAAATCCAAACAGTATTGAATAGGGATCTTGAGTATTTAAACTTATGGTCTAAAACTTGGTTGGTAACATGCATGTAATCCAGATAAAACTTAAGTAATATCTATTTATGATTCTATTGACATAACTTGAGATTTAGATTTGAAATTTGATGGAAAATATTTCAATTTTACAGATAATAAGCATCTGGGAGCATCTGGGAAAATTAACGTTTTACGAAGATTGAAATATTTGCTAAAAAGGAAGTCTTTCATGGGATGGTTGTACTGAAATTGAATCAGAAAAGTTAGAGAAATCCCAAAGAGAAGCTGCTCGTATTTTAGCAGGCCTTCGTTCATGTGCCCGTATCGAAGATTAACATTTTCAAACAGGTTTAGAAACTCTTTCAAATCGTCGAAAACATAGAAAACTTCAACTTTTATATAAAAAGTTAACTCCGGATTATTTAAACGATCTCCTGCCATTTCCTACTATTGCGGAAAATAACAGGTAAACTCTTAGAAATAACATTGAATATAGAGTTCCTCTATTTGGGCTTTCCCGTACTTATCTCTCCTTGATACCTTCCACTCTTCGTCTCTCGAACTCGTTAGATCTATCAGTACGATCGTTGCCTTCTATATATTTATTTAAAAAACTCTCTTACTTTAAATGTACAACCATCCCCTCCTATCTACTTCAGTTTACGAGAACGTAAATCAAATATTATACATATTAAACTGAGGCACAAGTGTAGTTCCCTTATGTATGACCTTTACAGAGTTAATCTTGTCGAAAGCCAAGATTACATCTGTGGACATCCAAGTGAGAATGCCTTTCACTTTTCTTTGAGTGTCAACTTTTTGGCAATAAAAGGCGTATTTTGTATTAAAATTTGAATATCTTAGGTATAGACTTAAATTTAGAGCTTCTTTTGTTTGGCAGTTCAGATCTTTCGGTGGACCTTAACTCTTACGTTTTTAGACATGTGCATCACTTCATCAAATCCAGCAAAAGATTTTGAACGGTGTATTTTTATGTTGTGTATTTGTACCTGTATGAATATTATATATATCTACTTCATGTTATGCCTATTATCATTGTTGTCATGTAGTTGTAAATGTATGACGGGAGAAGGCTGTGATAAGTTTTAATAACTTGTGCCCAATCCTTTATTCAATTTTATTGGCAATAAAATACGTTTAAACTAAAGTAAGTAAAAGAAAAAGAAGTAAGATGAAGTTTATATTAACAACTATATACATTTCCGAGGTTTTGTTTGCGATTGATGAACTAATAAATAACTATGTAAATTACCAATGTTTCGTATATAGATGATGATCTAATAAACAACTATATGATGAACCTATAAACAACTACACATTACTGAGGTTTTGTATGTGTAATGATGAACTGATGAATTTACAAACTCGGACTTAATACCTATAAGCTGTATACGATAAACTAACAATTTTATATTTCTGATTCCGTGCATGGAATGTCTGATATTATGGTTTTATAAATACTGAATACACGAAACGTTATTAAACTCCATGCTATCTGTAATTACCTCCGTTATCAGCTAATTACCTCATCACAATGGAGGCCTCGACGGTGGCTGGTCGATACGTTAATTACCTCGGAAGCACACATCCTGGTCCTTTGTCCGGTAGAAGATTTTAACAGTTATTGTCCACAGTTTAATACCCTGGAACACGGCTTGATAAATGGCACTACTTAATCGTTACTTAACACAGATCACTATATTGTAGTGATCCGGGATCCGCCCCATATACATTATATAATTTGTACATTCAACGTAATGAGATATGCATAAAAGCGAAACAGAAATATGTGTGCGGCCTTCTTATAGCTAGTCAAAAGATTAAAACTTATTATTTTCCAACTTAGTCATGTTTGGCTGTCTCTTAAATAAGTTCCAATTTTTATTTAATTATTACTCTATTCTATTCAATACTGGCGTTTTACCTGTTGCTTTATTTGAAGGTAGCAAGTGTGATGTTTGTACCAGGTGAGCGATTCACCTGGTACAGACAACACATTTGCTACCTTAAAAAACGCCGGTAACTATGACTCATAAGCCATTAAAAATAACATGTTAAAACATTAAAACACATTAAACCCCCGTGACATAAGGAGTAATAAGTGCACTAAACTTTATAGCGCCTAATCCCACCATGCAACTTGCCAAATATCATCATCCAAGACAGTTTGTTTCCTGAGATGAGGTCATTTAAAGGTTTAAACATTTTTGACCATATGTGAGTTTGAAAGTGGGTCAAGGTCATTCATATGAACAAACTTGATCTTCATCTGAGCTTGCTACTGGATAAATATTGCCACCTTACGCATTGTGGTTATGCATTTTTTTTTTTTAAATATTAACATATTTGACCCTTGTGACCTTGAATATGAGCCGTCGGGCAAGGTGAGCTAAACAATTTGCTAGGAAAAAAAGTTTTTCATTGACAGGCAAGCAATTATATAATCATTTTATAAGGTTTACTCAATTCAATAGAACAACGTTTTCAATGATAATGATATTGTTATGATCAACTATATGCTCCGTTATTTTTTCATGAAATACGATCTGCAATTCGGAATTTGATATGTGGCAAATTGCACGGACTAGAATGTTTGTAAGGTGAATGTTTGATTAACTGTGAAGAATAACTTCTATATATGTTTTTTGACGCTGGATGTTTTCCTGCTAACATCTGCTATCATTATTACTGTTCACAAGATAGGTGTACGGAATGTTGCTAAATATTTTCAATGTATCAGTTGACATTTTTAACGGATATGCAATTCAGGTTTTGTCCAGGAGTAACTGCGATAGATTCTACTGTGAAATAAGATATTTTCGTAGGGCCCAAAATCCGTGGTTCCCCCCAAAAAACTCATTTCATGGGTACATGAGTTCGTGGATTACAAGTACCCAGTCATACGGAAAGGATTGTTTTACGTTATACTATTGTGGACCTATGATTTCGTGGATTAAGATTACCAGCGAAATCAATGGGGAAAACCGCCCGGAAATTAGTGATTTTACAGTATATTTGCGTTATATTACAGAACAGTTAATGCTCACTTGAATTACTTTGATTTTAGAGTCAATAACTACAACTGTTTTTGAGAAGCAGTGAAAAAATCTCGTCATCTTAAATGTAAGCATGGTGGTTATGTTGGATTTTCGGATCGGCATGAAAAGTAACAACACTTCTTTGACAGTCTCAAGTGAGATATTACCAAAAGATTTTTTAGTACTTCTAAGCAAAAAAATAATAAAAAAAATGCTTTACAAAATTTACAAATTGTTCTAGATTCTAAACAAATTGACAATTGTCTTTAAAATGTATAGCATAAACGTTATACATAAATATACGGCTTTAACGAGCATAGATAATTAGGTCAGAGGTCAATGGGCCTTGAACCCTAACATTGGGTGTAACGGTTCACCGATGTAACAACATCTGTTGTTGTGATGTATCAAAAAACACAAAAACACCTTAGGACCTTTCCATCAATGAAGAGGATTGTATTCTAACATATCAGCCCCAGCCCAAAGAACCCCAGGGGTGAGTCAGAGTCTTAATTTTCATATCATCAAACTAACATGATAATAATTCCAACCAAGTTTGAGTTATATCCCACTGAAAACAAGCAAAATATGCCCTAAAGTGTAATTTCTCTATATAAACTATAGTATTCAACTTAACTCTTTCCCTTCGGGGGCATTAGTGACCCTTGGGTAGTGAAATTCACAATTTTGATAAAGCACCTTAGGACTATCCTTCCATGAGTGTATTTGATTCCAGCATATCTGGTCTGGAGAAGAAGATTGTTCAAAGTTTTGTCAATTTGACCCCTTTTGGCCCCGCCCCTCAGGCCCCTGCGGGTCAATAGATCCATATAATTCACAAATTTGGTTTGCGTTCGACTATGGAGCCTTCCTGCAAAATTTGGTTGAAAATGGTTCGGGGGGTTTTGAGAAGTCAAAAATGTTAAGTTAACGCACAAGGAATGATGCACGGTTTAGTCTAGTTTTTTAATGCCTTTGGTACAGGAAGCAGCAAACGATCCTCACAATCTGGTTTAGCCTACATACCCCAGGCCCAGAAATCATTAAACGATTCTCACAATCTGGTTTAGCCTACATACCTCAGGCCCAGAGATCATTAAACGATCCTAACAATCTGGTTTAGCATACATACCTCAGGGCCAGAGATCATTAAACGATCCTCACAATCTGGTTAATCCTACATAATTCAGGGCCAGAGATCATTAAACGATCCTTACACTCTGGTTTAGCCTACATACCTCAGGCCCAGGGATCATTAAACGATCCTCACAATCTGGTTTAGGCTACATACCTCAGGCCCAGAGATCATTAAACGATCCTTACAATCTGGTTTAGCCTACATACCCCAGGCCCAGAGATCATTAAACGATCCTCACAATCTGGTTTAGCCTACATACATGTACCTCGGGCCCAGAGGTCATTAATCGATCCTCACATCTGGTTTAGCCTACATACCTCAGGCCCAGAGATCATTAAACGATCCTCAAAATCTGGTTTTAGTCTACATACCTCAGGCATATAGACAATGTGAGGGTGCTTGTATTACACAATATCACACGAGTGCTATGTTGGTTCCACGCTGGCATGTGACCGGGATAGATAATGTGAGGATGCTATTATTACACAATATCACTCTAGTGCTATGCTGGTTCCACGCTGACATGTGGCGGTAATGTATATACAACGTGAGGGTGCTTGTATTACACAATATCCCGCGAGTGCTATGTTGGTTCCACGCTTGCATGTGACCGGTATAGACAATGTGAGGGTGCTTGTATTACTCAATATCACTCCAGTGCTATGTTGGTTCCACGCTGACATGTGACGGTAATGTATAGACAACGGGAGGGTGCTTGTATTACACAATATCACTCAGGGCCAGAGATCATTAAACGATCCTCACAATCTGGTTAATCCTACATAATTCAGGGCCAGAGATCATTAAACGATCCTCACAATCTGGTTAATCCTACATAATTCAGGGCCAGAGATCATTAAACGATCCTTACAATCTGGTTTAGCCTACATACCCCAGGCCCAGAGATCATTAAACGATCCTCAAAATCTGGTTTTAGTCTACATACCTCAGGCATATAGACAATGAGAGGGTGCTTGTATTACACAATATCACGCCAGTGCTATGTTGGTTCCACGCTGCCATGCGATCGGTAATGTATAGACAATGTGAGGGTGCTGGGATTACACAATATCACTCCAGTGCTATGCTGGTTCCACGCTGACATGTGACCGGTAATTTTAGCCTACATACCCCAGGCCCAGAGATCATTAAACGATCCTCAAAATCTGGTTTTAGTGTACATACCTCAGGCATATAGACAATGTGAGGGTGCTTGTAATTCACAATATCCCTCCAGTGCTATGTTGGTTCCACGCTGACATGTGACGGAAATGTATAGACAATGTGAGGGTGCTGGTATTACACAATATCTGGTTTTAGTCTACATACCTCAGGCATATAGACAATGTGAGGGTTCTTGTATTACACAATATCACTCCAGTGCTATGTTGGTTCCATGCCGACATGTGACCGGGAATGTATAGACGATGTGGGGGTGCTTGTATTACACAATATCACGCCAGTGCTATGTTGGTTCCACGCTGACATGTGACGGAAATGTATAGACAATGTGAGGGTGCTTGTAATTCACAATATCACTCCAGGGCTATGTTGGTTCCACGCTGCCATGCGATCGGTAATGTATAGACAATGTGAGGGTGCTGGTATGTTTAGCCTACATACCTCAGGCCCAGATATCATTAAACGATCCTCAAAATCTGGTTTTAGTGTACATACCTCAGGCATATAGACAATGTGAGGGTGCTTGTATTACTCAATATCACTCCAGTGCTATGTTGGTTCCATGCCGCCATGTGACCGGTAATGTATAGACAATGTGGTGGTGCTTGTATTACACAATATCACTCCAGTGCTATGTTGGTTCCATGCCGACATGTGACCGGTAATGTATAGACAATGTGGGGGTGCTTGTATTACACAATATCACTCCAGTGCTATGTTGGTTCTACGCTGACATGTGACCGGTAATGTTTAGACAATGTGAGGGTGCTTGTATTACACAATATCAATCCAGTGCTATGTTGGTTCTACGCTGACATGTTACCGGTAATGTATAGACAATGTGAGGGTGCTGGTATTACTCAATATCACTCCAGTGCTATGTTGGTTCTACGCTGACATGTGACCGGTAATGTTTAGACAATGTGAGGGTGCTTGTATTACACGATATCACTCCAGTGCTATGTTGGTAAATAACATGCATGTTTTATAAACACTTGGTAAAGTAATTATATATTCACTCCAGTGCTATGTTGGTTCCATGCCGACATGTGATCGGTAATGTATAGACAATGTGGGGGTGCGTGTATTACACAATATCACGCCAGTGCTATGTTGGTTCCACGCTGACATGTGAGCGGTAATGTATAGACAATGTGAGGGTTCTTGTATTACACAATATCACTCCAGTGCTATGTTGGTAAATAACATGCATATTTTATAAACACTTGGTAAAGTAATTATATATTCACTCCAGTGCTATGTTGGTTCCATGCCGACATGTGATCGGTAATGTATAGACAATGTGGGGGTGCGTGTATTACACAATATCACGCCAGTGCTATGTTGGTTCCACGCTGACATGTGACAGGTAATGTATAGACAATGTGAGGGTGCTTGTAATTCACAATATCTCTCCAGTGCTATGTTGGTTCCACGCTGACATGTGACCGGAACTGTATAGACAATGTGAGGGTGCTGGTATTACTCAATATCACTCCAGTGCTATGTTGGTTCCATGCCGACATGTGATCGGTAATGTATAGACAATGTGGGGGTGCGTGTATTACACAATATCACGCCAGTGCTATGTTGGTTCCACGCTGACCTGTGACCGGTAATGTATAGACAATGATGGGGTGCTTGTATTACACAATATCACCCCAGTGCTATGTTGGTTCCACGCTGGCATGTGACCGGTATAGATAATGTGAGGATGCTATTATTACACAATATCACTCTAGTGCTATGCTGGTTCCACGCTGACATGTGGCGGTAATGTATATACAACGTGAGGGTGCTTGTATTACACAATATCACTCGAGTGCTATGTTGGTTCCACGCTGGCATGTGACCGGTATAGATAATGTGAGGATGCTATTATTACACAATATCACTCTAGTGCTATGCTGGTTCCACGCTGACATGTGGCGGTAATGTATATACAACGTGAGGGTGCTTGTATTACACAATATCAATCCAGTGCTATGTTGGTTCTACGCTGACATGTGACCGGTAATGTTTAGACAATGTGAGGGTGCTTGTATTACACAATATCACTCCAGTGCTATGTTGGTAAATAACATGCATGTTTTATAAACACTTGGTAAAGTAATTATATATACATAATGTGTCATTAACTGATAAAACAATTTCAAAGACATTTCAAGAGTTCTTCACTTTTCGTCAGTTTTTTATTTGGTTTAGTTTTTGAAGGTACATTTCCTATAAAAAGCATTGTTTGTAATACAGTCAATCATGATAATGAAAATGTATTCCAAGATAAAGCATGCTGAATGAACAGAAATCATGGATAGAACACAAAATATACACTTTTTTTCTATTATTACACATCTGTAAATTAAAACCGGTATAAATAATAATAAGTAATGCCAAACAGGCCGATGAACATTGCAGGAGAAGACATTTAAAACAATATCACAAATATTGAGGCTTTCATCACATACAAGGTCTATAGAACACATTGACAACGACCCAACACATATTTGCATATTCCAGCTGTTGTCTGCAGTTTCAAAAACTGAAGCTGAAGGCCGGAAAAGGAGTCTGTAATTCCCGATTCATAGCTAGACAACCACACTACGTAAAATCTATAAAAAATGGGAATGACTTCAATAACTGTTTTCTGCGGAATCTTTTATTCCACATTGCTAAAACAAATGCAAATATTCCAGAAAGAATGTGTATGCATTTGACATTGCCTCCTGGTCACAGCACACCATTCCAGGAGAATCTAGGGACATTGCCTCCTGGTGACAGCACACCATTCCAGGAGAATCTAAAGAGTTTAACCCAGTGTTTCCACAACTACCATGTCTTAATCCTACTTTACTTCAGTTCTACACTGATTATATCAAGATACCTATTTTACCAGGAAAACAATACAAAATTTGATGTAACGATCGAAAATTAAGCAAACCCTTTTTTTTTTATTAAACACACTGAGCATATAGATTTGCGTTGGAGCTGTGACTATTAACTTTGATAGAATATACCTGGACCTATTCCAGTGGATCACAATGTCCGACACAACATTTATCTCAAAGCTTGTCAAGGCCACAACAACTTCAACAAAGTCGTTGGACCTTCTACTTCAGGAACAATTATTGACTTGTTTACGTCCTGGGAACCAGACATTTCTCCAGCATCACATTCTAGCCTCTGAAGACACGCAGTCACTGGAGACAGACGATACGCCATAATATCTGGTAGGGGATTGGGAAAACAATACAGATCATCACATTTTCCTCAATGTTCAAACGAGCTTTGATTTAACCTATATACTACATTGTTAATGTTTTTCATCTTGTTCAAAAGACCCAAAAACTTAAAAGCACATCATGAATCATGAATACAAACATGATCCATTAGATACTGCACAATGTGGTGAAATAATCAGCCAAGATTAATATCTTTCTTATAATCCTAATTCAATTTAGTGAAACATTCACTTCCACATTATCCCCCCTCCAGTTATCTTTGAAACACAAATATTATTTGGAAATCAATTTTAAAAAAAATGTGTTCCTGAATCTTCTTTCAAAATTATATGTTGTACCTTGCTTGCCTAACGGGAACATACATATTAGGCGCGAAAATACTGACAGATTCAGCATTTTCTGTGGAACATGTTGCCATAACAACCAAACCATTCTCAATCCTCTCAATTCCTTCAATGTTTCGAATTTGGCATAAAGTTCCTGCCAGTCAGGGCTCTGAAGGCATTCGGACAACAGTGTGGAAAACAGAATATCTCTTCACTTCCAGTACCATGTCTGAATCCTTGTTCAAATTCCTCATGTGATAATAACTCTTTTGATAAAATGTTTCCATCTCCATCATTATAACTCCTCTACACGAAACTTTACCACAAGGAGTTAAAAATGTACACACAAGACGAACATGGTTTACAAAAGACAGAAACTTAAGTATTTGAAAGTGGTTTTTGATATGCTCCAACAAAAAATAATGCTATGCCAAAGTCTTTCAACAAAAGTAAAAAATTAACTTATATGATGTATATACATGTACACATATACTATGTAATTATATATAGTATTCCTTTGAGACATTATTAATGAACGCAGTGCTTTCCAATTGGTTTCGATGTGGCCGATAATAGATCACCAGAAGCCTTGGTAGAGTGGCAGGGACTTGTAAGCTAGCACTATGTAGGAGGTCTGTAAATCACCATGGAGACAGCTATTATATATCTATAGTACGGCTATTTTACCAGTGATCAGCCGAGCGAGTCTGTGCATTAATAGGTCAAAAGTAAGGGGTGGGCTTATCACCGAGCACAACTATAACATAGTTGGGAATCTATAATTGGACCTGCATTTTAATACAGAATAAGCAGATAAATGTCCTCCAAAAGGATACTGATTATACTTGAATGTAAATGTATTACTATGGTCAAATAACTACCGAAACATCCATCATTCCAACCAGTTCTACATGTGTTTAATCTTTACTTACCATTTATGTATTTTTTAATCTTGTTTATGTAGCATGATGTCTACACGGATATTGATGATTGACCTAGTTTATGTAGCATGATGTCTACACAGATATTTAAGATTGACTTAGTTTATGTAGCATGATGTCTACAAGGATATTTAAGATTGACGTAGTTTATGTAGCATGATGTCTACAAGGATATTTAAGATTGAACTAGTTTATGTAGCATGACGTCTACACGGATATTTAAGATTGACCTAGTTTATGTAGCATGACGTCTACACGGATATTTAAGATTGACCTAGTTTATGTAGCATGACAGCTACACGGATATTTAAGATTGACCTAGTTTATGTAGCATGATGTCTACACGAATATTTAAGATTGACCTAGTTTATGTAGCATGACAGCTACACGGATATTTAAGATTCACCTAGTTTATGTAGCATGATGTCTACACGAATATTTGAGATTGACCTAGTTTATGTAGCATGATGTCTACACGGATATATAAGATTGACTTAGTTTATGTAGCATGATGTCTACAAGGATATTTAAGGTCGACCTAGTTTATGTAGCACGATGTCTACACGGATATTTAAGGTCGACCTAGTTTATGTAGCATGATGTCTACACGGATATTTAAGATTGACCTAGTTTATGTAGCATGTCTTCAATGGAAGCTTATTTTGACTGCCTGCAGTCAAATTAAAATATTTGTCATAAATATCTGAACATCTTATATAACTGTATGTATTTAACAAAGAGGCCTGCTTCTTTTACAGGATCAACAATATCTAGTGTAAATGATACCATTAAACCTAAGTTATATTTTACATTGATAACTGTTTTATCTTTTAGTGTAAAAGAGTGGGAAAGGTTGGTCACATCAATCTCAATCATATTCATGATGACATAAAAGAATTTGTATCTTTTTTACAAATAATATCCAAATTCTTTTATAAGAAAATCCTTAGTATTTTTATTATTATTTAACAATGCAATAATCTCACACATTTTAATTCAATCTTTCAATTTACCAGAAAAAGACAATTTTTATTTCTCAAATTTTGTAGTACAGAAAAATAATTGTGGATAAGTAATCTTCTTGTTTTTTCTAAATTGTATAGTAACCAGTTCTGACCTATATTTTACCCTCCTTACCCCCTATTACCTAGCCATTACAGTATGTACAGATGTAATATCTCCTTTGATTAGTACTTCACACATTCCCTTAAGTCTACATATATGTAACCACTATAACAAGATATATATTATAAAAATTGTCTTTTCTCTTCGAAATACATCCACCATTTCCTTTCTTAAATTTTGTTTTCTTCTGAAGTTGAAACATTGTTATATTTCTTTTTTTTTTTTATATATTTTTCCTTCTTCTTGTTTAATAACAGGTATCTAGTAAAAAATCTTGATCTGTAGTTACTGAAGGCATAAATACATTCTCTGTATACTACATAAATGTGTGTATGATTTACGGGCGTTTCTGAGCACAGTCATGCAGAAATGTTTAACAAAGATAAAAAAAGGGCATAGCATACACTAAACACTCTGGTTTAATTGGGAGTGCAACTCCAGTAGGTTAGGGTCATTAGGTGCAGAAACTTTATCAACTTATAGATCACAAGGTTACATATATTTCATGGCTAAACGAAGAACAAGAAACTTTGCCCTGTAAAATGCAGGACAAGAGAGAAAAAATTACCAAGACTTAAATAAGTCACAAAAAATATCACAAATTGTATGTATGGTCATTGATCAGCCTGTAGTGTCACAGGAGACACGTTGTCATCATCAGAACAGCTGCATGATAGCTAGCAAGACTTATCTGCCCTTGACTAGATCGGACATGTCAATAGAGACCATATAAGGCAGTTCATACTATTGGTTTTGACCAATAGTGAAAAGTAGTTGCCAATGCAACTTGCATCTGATAGTATTGGTACTGTTCCACTTTAGTTGTCAATGCCACCTGACTTAATGGTGGCCACTGATGCCAGTGCATGACAACAACTTACAAAGATGTACGGTGTAGTCAACACAACTAATGCAGCTTACTTTTTATATATATTGGTATAAGACAACATAAGACAATACCATGCAGTTACCAACAGAAGGCAACCAGGCACCAAACGTGTTCCTCTGCAGCTCTCCTGAAGAGCAGACGACAACTGACAGTTGTAGTGGTGCATGCAATCTTAAAGCTCTGGTAATTCTACCAAAAAATGGCCCTATGTCTGGTCCTACCAATTATGCTGGCAAAATCAATTAGGACAATAGCCTACTTTTTTTTAACGAAGGTGGTAGTTTTTACCAAATATGGCAGGTCATACGAAATATGGTAATTGTATGAAAGTTTTGACCATTTAAGATTGGCTTGATCTGGCCCTGAGCCCATGTAGTCAGCTCACCTCTCCAAATGCGGAAAGAGACATTGACACCGATATCAGACATCAATATAAGCTTTCCGTATTTGTGACGTTGTATTTTAGATGTTTGTCTGGACATTCTCGGATACTGTCAGACATTAGAGGACCTCGGATTGGTTGCTATGGCAACTAGAGCAGATATGGTCACTGCTACTCTCGAGATCCCTTTCTCTTCCAAAATATCTTGTGCAGCACAAATTTGATCCTGGAATAGACAGAAAAAATCAACAAAATCAACAACTGGCAATTTCTTCAATTGAAATAACTGAAACTTAATCATCTTCCCCCCCCCCCCCCCCACACTCAAATTTAGTAATTTACTAAACTTTAGAAACAATTGATTTTTTATTAAACTGTTTCTGTGATGTCGTCAACATTATGAAATCATTTCTTTTTTATTGAATGTTACTCTCTGTATACTTAAAATATGGCAAATAATGTATTCGCCTTAGTTACTGCAGAGGATTTCTTAGGACAACGAGAGGCCTAATAGAGAGTACTAAAGACTCGTTGTTAAGAATTTTTCTTTTTATAATATATATATATATATATATATATATTTCCTCCTGAAAAAAGGGAGAGGGGTGCTTATATGGAGTGTAGAGCTAATTACGGCGAATACTGTACCTTGAAATATAACAAACATTGAAAAAAGAATGAAAAACAATATATATTGTATCCACCACAATGAAGCAAACATACAAAACCTATCACAGACACTTTGAAACATTGATAATATAAACTCCATGATGATTAACGAAAACTTTTAATTCCATTTAACTGAAACTACAGCATAGTCTCAGAAGTTCTATCCAAAGTTCTACAGCATCACTGTAGAACCAGATACTTTGTCAAATCAAGATCAAAATCCATACTGGCTTGGAATGTCTAGCATGAATATCATCTAAACATGTAGGGATAAGAATGTTCAAGCATTTTCATGATTTTCATTTTTGATAATTGTAAAACCTTTCAACTGAAGATTTTATAATGTCAAAACAGACACGTTAAAATTCAATTTTTGTCCAGTTAACCAGGTTTGTGCTAATTAACCAGATCAGTATTGTTCTTCTTTTAAACAATTCCGAGCACTTTTTCATGAAATAATGTTCTAAAATGTTCTTTCTAGGAATAACAATGTTTAGGAATGTACCAGTTTGAACCTCAAGATTGAGTTTTACATTCTGTGAAATTATTCAACACACAAAAACTAATTAACAATATCAATGAACATAAAATAACAGTAAAAAATATAACAAAACAAATAAGTAAATTAACAATAAATATTCATGAGCAAATAAGTCAATTAAATAACAGATAATACTTATGGTCAGCATTGTAACAGAACCATTTATGAATATTCATGAGCATTTCATCAACAAACTTCACAGCTGAAGTCAACTATTGGTCATAGTTGTGACAATCTCTGCTCTCGGTAACATTATCCTGTTTTCATTTAAACATGAAATTTCTTAAAAACAATTTCAGAAAGTTTCATTTTTTTGCTCCACACTCTTGACCCAAAGCAAATATCTAACTAAAGTGCAGAAGAACATTTCTGAAAATGATTTCTTCAGAAATTTTATTTTTTAAGTATAATTTCTTACTGAAATAAATAATCTACATATATAGTACTAACCACAAAATTACTTTGATATAAGAGATAATGTTTTTGATTTTGATGTTCTTGAAACAAATCCTTGACAGGGGACATAACTCTCAGCAAGCGTGATCAAGGTTAACATGTTTTCCTGTTAAAAAGTCCATGGAAAACTGTTTAATTTACATAGTAAATCTTGTAAGTGTATAAACTCGATCTAGATAACGGTAACCACACAAGAAAGCAAAACTAGACAAGCCTGTACAGAGTTACACTGACTGAGCCATAAACTCAAACTTTCAAAATGTGTTATTATACTACTTAATGGTCATGTTCAAGTGTATGTTTTGTTCTGATGATCATGTTCAAGTACATGCTTGTTATTGTTCTGATGATCATGTTCAAGTATATGTTTGTTATTGTTATGATGATCACGTTCAAGTATCTGTTTGTTATCATGTTCAAGTACATGCTTGTTATTGTTCTGATGATCAGGTTCAAGTATATGGTTGTTATTGTTATGATGATCATGATCAAGTATCTGTTTGTTATTGTTATGATGATCATGATCAAGTATCTGTTTGTTATTGTTCTGATTATCATGTTCAAGTGTATGTTTTGTTCTGATGATCATGTTCAAGTATCTGTTTGTTATTGTTCTGATTATCATGTTCAAGTGTATGTTTGTTATTGTTCTGATGATCATGTTCAAGTATCTGTTTGTTATTGTTCTGATGATCATGTTCAAGTATATGTTTGTTATTGTTCTGACGATCATGTTCAAGTATATGTTTGTTATTGTTCTGATGGTCATGTTCAAGTATATGTTTGTTATTGTTCTGACGATCATGTTCAAGTATATGTTTGTTATTGTTCTAATGATCATGTTCAAGTATATGTTTGTTATTGTTCCGATGATCATGTTCAAGTATATGTTTGTTATTGTTCTGACGATCATGTTCAAGTATATGTTTGTTATTGTTCTTATGATCATGTTCAAGTGTATGTTTTGTTCTGATGATCATGTTCAAGTATATGTTTGTTATGGTTCTGATGATCATGTTCAAGTATATGTTTGTTGTTGTTCTGATGATCATGTTCAAGTATATGTTTGTTACTGTTCTGATGATCATGTTCAAGTATATGTTTGTTATGGTTCTGATGATCATGTTCAAGTATATGTTTGTTATTGTTCTGATGGTCATGTTCAAGTATATGTTTGTTATTGTTCTGACGATCATGTTCAAGTATATGTTTGTTATTGTTCTGATGGTCATGTTCAAGTATATGTTTGTTATTGTTCTGATGGTCATGTTCAAGTATATGTTTGTTATTGTTCTGACGATCATGTTCAAGTATATGTTTGTTATTGTTCTGACGATCATGTTCAAGTATATGTTTGTTATTGTTCTAATGATCATGTTCAAGTATATGTTTGTTATTGTTCCGATGATCATGTTCAAGTATATGTTTGTTATTGTTCTGATGGTCATGTTCAAGTATATGTTTGTTATTGTTCTGACGATCATGTTCAAGTATATGTTTGTTATTGTTCTGATGGTCATGTTCAAGTATATGTTTGTTATTGTTCTGACGATCATGTTCAAGTATATGTTTGTTATTGTTCTTATGATCATGTTCAAGTATATGTTTGTTATTGTTCTGACGATCATGTTCAAGTATATGTTTGTTATTGTTCTGACGATCATGTTCAAGTATATGTTTGTTATTGTTCTTATGATCATGTTCAAGTATATGTTTGTTATTGTTCTTATGATCATGTTCAAGTATCTGTTTGTTATTGTTATGATGATCATGTTCAAGTATCTTTTTGTTATTGTTCTGATGATCATGTTCAAGTATCTGTATGTTATTGTTCTGATGATCATGTTCAAGTATCTGTTTGTTAATGTTCTGATGATCATGTTCAAGTATCTGTTTGTTATTGTTCTGATGATCATTAATTAATTATTAAAATGGACATATACAATAATGAAAATATCTACAATTTCATCATGAATTTCAAAAGTCATGAAGATATCTACCGATGAGGAAAAAGTGTAGAATGTATTATTTATTTCAATAATAATTATGAAAATACTCCATATTGAATATAGGAGTGAAGGCCTGTTCAGCTTACTCCCTGCTGTGACCATCATGGTCCTGATATATATCACAATTCGTATGGCAATGCTCAGCTTCACTGATACTTTATTCAACATCATTACCATCCTAAAAACTAAAACCAGCCAACAGTACCAGTCATATCACAACCAATTGGTTTCAATAGTTTTGATAATAATAAAAAACCTTTGTTATTTTGTCCTTCTCTTTGAAAGAATGTTACAGTAAAAAAAAGACTGCTTTCCATATCAACCAGGCTTCTAAAACATGGCATACACATGTTTTAAAGTGATCCCACAAGTATGTGTAGCTCGGGGACAAAGGAGTCCCTCATGACTAAAAAAATGGCAGCTAAGTCTGTGGAGATTAGGAATGGTAATGACATAGAATACATATCAATAATAGTAATGAAAGACAATAATTTGCACCAAGAATCAGATTTAAATGAAAAATGGACTGATTACAATTGACATAAACATTCACAGTAATAACTTAATAATAAACAATAACATATGGCATGAAGTCAAATCGTTTGCAGGATAAACCATTAAATCAATATCAATATCAATACAAACAAAAAACCTTGCTGTTTTGGTTTTCTTGTAACAATTAGTTCTAAATAATCCTACTTTCAAATTCATTTTACAATTCTACTGGGCACACATTTATCATTGTTGGTTGTAGCCAAAATACCCTCGGGTCTTCACTCCATAGACATTTCAGGCTACTACATGTTGTAATATTTTTTTCCAGGAATTGATTTTCTTGATAATGTTTTTACAAAGTTCAGCTGCACAATATATTATGTAAATTAGAACAAAACATTAAAAAACAAGAGGCCCAATTGGTATGCAATGCTCACCTGGTATTTATCTTGTAACTTGAGACCTTTAATATGGACTAAAATAGAGCTACAACAAAACAGCAGTAATTCAAAAGAACCTGTTAGAAGATTTCAACACAGGTGACCCCTGTGATCTTGAAAGTCTAACAAGGTGATGAAGTTGAACAAACTTGATTGCCCTTCATCTAAGCAAGCATCTTGCCAATTATCACCACCCTAGACCTTTTGCTTATTGAGATGAGGTCATTTAAAGGTTTATAACCATTCGATCATATGTGACCGTGAAAGTGCATCAAGGTTGTTCTAATGAATCAACTTGATAACTGTTGTCTGAACATGCTGCTGGCCAAGTATCCTTGCCTTCTGCATTTTGATTATAAGGAAGAACTTTTTTAAAAAGTTTCCAACACATTTGACCCATGTGACCTTCAATCAAGGGTTCAAAGGTCATTCATTAGGACAAACTTCATAGCGTTTTATCTGAGCATGTAACTGGCCACATGTCATCATCCTAAGCCATTGGGTTATTCAGAAGAAGACGTTTAAAGTTTTCAACCTATTTCACCCCTGTGACTTGAATATAGGTAAAGGTCATTTATTTGAAAAAAAATTGTAGCCCTTCATTCTTCAACCCAGCATGTTAAGGAACAAATATCATCATACTGGTCTTTTTGGTATTAAGAAGTAGTTGTTAAAAGTTTTTTTAAGACAATAGAACCTTGTGACCTTGAAAATTTGTGAAGGTCATTAATTCAAACAAACTTGGTAACCCTTCATCCCAGCAATATTCTGCCCCATTATCCTAGGCCTTGACAGGAAGTTGTTTAAAGTAAAAATTTGACAGCTGGACAGACGAATGACTGTAGCCGTGCCACACCATAAGCTCACTATAGGCCCTTTGGGCCAGGATAGCTAATACATATCTTTGGTAAGGTATTTTTGACTACAACAAGTACCTAATAGCCAACAAAATATCTGTCTCGTTCTTTCTATTGAAACACTTGTTTCATAAATTGTATATACAATATATCAACATTTCTATTTACAAAAGCACACATTGTTGTACATTTTCTATACACATCATCTTAATCACATAACTATCTTATTTGTCAAATTGGCATTTAACTCTTACAATGACAATCATAATTGCCAAAAGGTTATATGGTAACTTACTACATCACCAGGTTATAACTTACTACATCACCAGGTTATAACTTACTACATCACCAGGTTTTATAGTAACTTACTACATCACCAGGTTATATAGTAACTTACTACATCACCAGGTTATAACTTACTACATCACCAGGTTATATGGAATAACCATCACAAACAAGTAATACTGGATTTCTCCTACACTATGTACATGCTGCTCACAGCGGGTAAACTATACAGTGTAATGCTTTTTGGTGTTGAAGTGTCAGAACTTCATATCAATAGCCTTATTACCATAAATCGTTATATATCACCGACTAATTAAGTGAATCATACACGTTGGCATCTCAATTGGATGGACCTATGTAAACTTTCCTTATGTATAACGTGATGATTGCCATTCTACATCAGTGCACAGTTAGACCCTGTAAATGTTAGTCTCTGATAACAACCTAAAATGGCTTGATAGATCAAAAATGTTTCCAGGTATATCAACTGATTAAATAGATTAACACACTCTGGCAACTGGCTGAATCAATCTATAGTAAATTACAACAGCATACTTGATATCTAGGCTAAACTTTAATTATAAAGTATGTACATGTCCATTATACTATATAGTTTGTAGTTTGTGATATTTTAGAATTGCCAAACTTTCTGCTAAAAGTAGGGCATGTGTAATATATTTGGTGTTTGATGACCCTGTGCCACAAGTTTGGTGTTTGATGACCCTGTGCCACAAGTGTGGTGTTTGATGACCCTGTGCCACACGTTTGGTGTTTTCCGATGCCTGTTGTTATTGTGATGCTCCATCAGTTCATAGTGTTTGGTAGCTATGCAGCTACTAGTTAAATGACAATACCCCTGTGTACTCTTGAGCAAAAGTAACACCACATCATATGGTAAAACAATGAACAGTTATTTCACCTATTAAGCAACTCTGGGTAAATATTCACATTAAATATGTCACTGCAATTATTTCATAATATTGCCTGCCTCTCAGCAACATCCAGCCCTCACTGGGTTCTTGTAGTCTACCTTGTCAGAGACAAAGTATAGTCTTACTTGTCAGAGACAAACTGTAGTTTACCTTGTCAGAGACAAAGTATAGTCTTACTTGTCAGAGACAAAGTGTAGTCTAATTGTCAGACAAACTGAAGTTGAATTGTCAGAGACAAAGTGTAGTCTAATTGTCAGAGACAAAGTGTAGTCTATCTTGTCAGAGACAAATTGTAGTCTATCTTGTCAAGAGACAAACTGTAGTCTAATTGTCAGAGACAAAGTGTAGTCTATCTTAGACAAAGTGTAGTCTATCTTGTCAGAGACAAACTGTAGTCTAACTTGTCAGAGACAAAGTGTAGTCTATCTTGTCAGAGACAAAGTGTAGTTCATCTTGTCAGAGACAAACTGTAGTCTATCTTGTCAGAGACAAACTGTAGTCTAATTGTCAGAAACAAAGTGTAGTCTATCTTAGACAAAGTGTAGTCTATCTTGTCAGAGACAAACTGTAGTCTACCTTGTCAGAGACAAAGTGTAGTCTTATCGTCAGAGACAAAGTGTAGTCTATCTTGTCAGAGACAAACTGTAGTCTAATTATAACTTGTCAAAGCAAAACTGTGGTCTTATTTGTCAGAGACAAATTGTAGTATTTCTTGTCAGAGACAAACTGTTGTCTATCTTTTCAGAGACAAACTGTAGTCTACCTTGTCAGTGACAAACTGTAGTGTAACCTGTCATAGACAAAGTGTAGTCTATCTTGACAGAGACAAACTGTAGTCTAACCTGTCAAAGACAAATTGTAGTCTTACTTGTCAGAGACAAATTGTAGTCTATCTTGTCAGAGACAAAGTGTAGTCTAACTTGTTACAGACAAAGTGTAGCATAATTGTCAGAGACAAAGTGTAGTCTAATTGTCAAGGACAAAGTGTAGTCTAACTTGTTAGCGACAAAGTGAAGTCTATCTTGTCAGAGACAAAGTGTAGTTTATATTGTCAGAGACAAACTGTAGTCTATATTGTCAGAGACAAACTGTTGTCTATCTTGTCAGAGACAAACTGTAGTCAGAGAGAAACTGTAGTCTAACTTGTCAGCGACAAACTGTAGTCTACCTTGTCAGAGACAAACTGTGGTCTAATTGTCAGAGACAAACTGTTGTCTACCTTGTCAGAGAGAAACTGTTGTCTACCTTGTCAGAGACAAAGTGTAGTTTACCTTGTCAGAGACAAACTGTTGTCTACCTTGTCAGAGACAAACTGTAGTTTACCTTGTCAGATACAAAGTGTAGTCTACCTTGTCAGCGACAAACTGTAGTCTACCTTGTCAGAGACAAAGTGTAGTCTAATTGTCAGTGACAAACTGTGGTCTACCTTGTCAGAGAGAAACTGTAGTCTTACTTGTCAGAGACAAACTGTAGTTTACCTTGTCAGATACAAAGTGTAGTCTACCTTGTCAGCGACAAACTGTAGTCTACCTTGTCAGAGACAAACTGTAGTCTAATTGTCAGAGAGAAACTGTTGTCTACCTTGTCAGAGACAAACTGTAGTCTACCTTGTCAGAGACAAAGTGTAGTCTAATTGTCAGTGACAAACTGTGGTCTACCTTGTCAGAGAGAAACTGTAGTCTTACTTGTCAGAGAGAAACTGTAGTTTACCTTGTCAGAGACAAAGTGTAGTCTACCTTGTCAGAGAAAAAGTATAGTCTACCTTGTCAGAGACAAATTGTAGTCAACCTTGTCAGAGACAAAGTGTAGTCTATATTGTCAGAGACAAACTAGTCTATCTTGTCAGAGACAAAGTGTAGTCTACTTTGTCAGAGACAAAGTGTAGTATAATTGTCAGGACAAAGTGTAGTCAAACTTGTCAAAGACAAAGTGTAGTCTATCTTGTAAGAGACAAACTGTAGTCTTACTTGTCAGAGACAAACTGTAGTCTACCTTGTCAGAGACAAAGTGTAGTCTATATTGTCAGACAAACTGTTGTCTATCTTGTCAGAGAGAAACTGGAGTCTAACTTGTCAAATACAAACTGTTGTCTATCTTGTCAGAGACAAACTGTAGTCTAATTGTCAGAGAGAAACTGTAGTCTTACTTTTCAGAGACAAACTGTTGTCTACCTTGTCAGAGACAAACTGTAGTCTACTTTGTCAGAGACAAACTGTTGTCTACCTTGTCAGAGACAAACTGTTGTCTTACTTGTCAGAGACCAACTGTTGTCTATCTTTTCTGACCAACTGTAGTCTTTCTTGTTAGAGACAAAGTGTAGTCTACTTTGTCAGGGACAAATAGTAGTCTTACTTTTCAGAGACAAACTGAAGACTAACTTATCAGAGACAAAGTGTAGTCTATATTGTCAGAGACAAACTGTAGTTTATCTTGTCTGATACAAACTTAAGTCTATCTTGTCCGAGACAAACTGTAGTCTATTTTGTCAGAGACAAACTGTAGTTCAACTTGTCTGGTACAAACTTAAGTCTATCGTGTCAGAGACAGACGGAAGTCTATTTAATTAGAAACAAACTGTAGTCTTGCTACCTTGTAAGTTTACCTTTACTTTTTTATAAACAAGTGGCTTATTGGGCCCTAATGATCATCAGAGATATAAAACTGCCATTCTATTTTTTAGGTGGAGACATAATGTGGATAAAGATAAAGAAACATCATTTGTCATATCACAAATTAAAAAAACCTTGTTAACACTGTTAAAACAAAGGAGTTTGGTATTGAATGAGAAACAGAAATTTTATTTTTGTTTTAATTTCTCCCCCACCCCCTTTTTGGGCCCCAGTATCTGGCCCTAGGGGTACTCGTACACTCACACACCAACAACGTTACACAAGTGTTATTATTTATAATACTTTCAGGCTATATCAGATTCCCCTTTCTCCAAAACAAAAACCCTTTTATATCATTTGAGAAATCAGCACAAATGATGGGTTCATAATACTGCTAGACTATCAACAAAGCCAACTAACTCCCTTCTAATTAGGATTATTGCTATATATATATGAGTGCGTATAAGTTAATATATTCTCTTTACTACCACTCCATTGTGGATATAACAAGAGGCCCAGAGGGCCTGTATCGCTCACTTTGATAACAAAGCAAAATTCCCCCCAATGGCAATGGTACTGAAAAGAGATTTAAAAGATTTAAACCTCAAATTCTCCAATTGGGCCCCAAAACTCTGCACCCAGAGGGGCCACACCCTCCCTTTACACAAAATTAAGTCCCTCTTTGCCTATAAGGATGCTCCAGGCCAAATTTGGATGAAATTCCTCCAATGGTAGAAAGGAAGAAGATATTGAAGATAACCTCAAATGCCCAATTTGGGCCCCACCCCTCACATCCAGAGGGGCAACACTATCTGTTTATACAAAATTTAGTCCCATTTGACAAAGGATACTCCAGGCCAAATTTGGATAAAATCCTTCCTATGGAACAGAAGGTGAAGGATATTAAAGAAGTAAACCACAAATTCCCCCTTTGAAACCGCCTCGCTGCACCCATAGGTGCCTACACCCACTCTTTATACAAAATTGAGTGCCCTTTGCCCAACGATGCTTCACACTTAATTAGGATATAATCCCTTTATCCCTACGGTAGAAGGATTTTAAATGTTTTACCTCTATTTCCCTATCGGGCCCCTCTCCTCTGTCCCCAGGGGGGGCCACACCCACCATTCATACAAAATTGAGAGCCCTTGGCCTACGGATGTTCCAGGTCATTTAGTCAAAATCTACTTGGCCGTTCAGAACAAGTAGTGTTTTAAAGGAAAAGTTGACGGACGGACAAACGACGGACGCTTTTGTATGGAATATGCTCGCCATGGTCCTTTGGACCGGGTGAGCTAAAAAAGTTGTCAACAAAATAATTTTGGGAGTTTGATAATCTAACATTGAAGTTAAAAATTGTCTCAGCTATGTAAGCTACATAGGAACACAGACCACACTTGCTCAGACAGCCTGGATACCCTTAGTTACAACCTTGACTTACTGCGGAGTAGGGAGCCATTCTCAAACACCTTTCAGATAACAAACTTGGTGGTTAATACATATATCGACCATTTAAGCGATTATACTACATTTTGCTATCGCCCATACAACCACTATACAATCATATCATTTTCAACCAATGAAATTAGCTTCAAACTAAAACCATAATTCTGTACACAAACAACATGACTGTGTAAACCGTTTAAATAGTTCTTTGACAACAAGCTAGATACTGTGTACATGGTAAATGAACAATTGATAAAGGACAGTCAAAGGGAGGTAATCTAAAGGTGAACAGTTACAAGACAAGAATGGTACGCCCAAGGATATTTGAGACGGAAATAACCCATGATATCTTTGGAAGTAAACACTCAATGTCCTGCACCTCTTCGTAGTGGGGTGTAGTACAATATTTACTGTATACATTGTCACCATTTAGTATGTTGGATGTAAAATTGTATATCATTGTCGAAAAAAAAATCTAAAAAAAGTTTGAAGATTAAGAAAATAAAGGTTATCCAGACATAATGTTCAAATTAATTTAAATTCTGGCAAACAAGCTTTCCATACATTAGTAAAAATGTTTAATCAAGCAATTTAATTCTGCCTGTCATCATTACAGAGTGACTTCGAGCAATGTTGACAGTGAGTACTGAACAAGGAATTTATAGATAAAGCATTTCAAGCTAAAGAGGAAAAGTCAGTAAAAAAAAAAATCTGGACTAAAATCTAACTTGTTTATATTGTTAGTTATAAATCCATGTTTGTTATCAATTATCAAGCAACAGTTATGAATTATTTGGTGGCGGTAATAAGGTGTTTCTACAACTGATCTTGACACAGCTTTACCAGCAGTGTCTGTAAATGGCAAATCTGAAATCTGGTAAAAAAACGACTGCTATCAACTATTTAAATGCTGTAGTAACATTTTCATGATTAGCTAATGAAAAATACCTTCATCTCCATGTCAGTAAAATCAATCCTACAGTTTTAGTTAGGTACCAGGTACTATCACCATATAACATAAACAAGACAAAAATAAACAAACAAGTGAGGACCACCATGAATTAACCAAACTCTGATCTCACTTCTGAGGGAACACAATCAACCTCACCCTTGTTCTAACAAAATAACTCTGATCTTACTTCTACTGAAATGTAATCAACCTCACCCTTGTTCTAACAAAATAACTCTGATCTTACTTCTACTGAAATGTAATCAACCTCACCCTTGTTCTAACAAAATACCTTAAACTTACTGGTATTAAGTAGGATAAACTAGGAGACACGTATGTGCGGCAAAGCCTGGTAGCCTAGCTTGTATAAATTACCTAACTCTTCGTGTAGCCTGGTAGCCTAGCTTGTATAAATTACCTAACTCTTAGTGTAGCCTGGTAGCCTAGCTTGTATAAATTACCTACCTCTTCGTGTAGCCTGGTAGCCTAGCTTGTATAAATTACCTAACTCTTCGTGTAGCCTGGTAGCTTAGCTTGTATAAATTACCTAACTCTTCGTGTAGATTCAAATTAATGTGCAGTTTGCTTTAATGTGTGTGCTAATTAGAGGAAAAATATAATTGAAGGAAGATACAAAGAGATGATGAAACCAAACTATAAAGGTTAGTGCTTTCTTACTCAAAAAACACGAACTTAGATTATATATATTCAGAAATAATTCTCCAACAATCAGAAGTCGTTATAATGCAATCAAGCAATGTGTAACAAACTGGGAATTGTAATATCGAGGGTGACAGCAGAACAGGTTTACACATAGAAAGCTCTTGGTATAACCAAAGTGCATGTTTTTTTAAAGTGTTAGAGCAGTCTCACAAGTCATCAAGTATAATTCTCCAGCTCAAGAAAACAAGGACAGATGAATAAATAATCTGATCCATCCAAAAAGGCTATATATAAATAGCGGTCTCATCAGGGAACAGGGTATATCAACAAGAAAGAGCATGTGGCGACAAACACAGTCAAACAAAAATAAGACACGTAATAGTCGAGGGGCGTTAGTCTTGGGAACGACACTAGTTGTTGCACAGTTAAAGCGACAAGTGCTGGCCGCAGTCCCTCAATGATGTCTTCACATGCACATAGATGATGCTCCTGGAACGAAAGCAAACATTCAACACTCGGTTAGCTACTAACATTGTGGACACTTCCTACAGCACATTCAATTCTGTTAGTTATGTAACTTCTTGATGTTCCTGATCTAATTGTTAGTATATTCCAGGCCAATATTATGTTACCGATCAGCTCCATGCTATTATATGGTTTAGTACTAACACAAAACACAATGTATTAACATGTAAGTTATTTCATGTAACTTGACATGACGAGTTATGACATGATGAACGGGGTAAAATGTTTTACACGCATGCAGAGATTTGTCTTTTAAAAGCATGCAGCAATATCAGAGAACTCATACAAGGGAGATAACTACAGTCCAAGAAGAACTCATACAAGGGAGATAACTACAGTCGGAGAAGAACTCATACAAGGGAGATAACTGTGCAACAACTAGCTGCAAAAGAAAACAGAACAGAAAGTTAACATTATGTCCCCATCTAAACATTAGTTACATACTTTTAACCTTCAGTCCATTTATGGCAGGGACTGTATCAGTCCTGGTTATCTCTCGAAAATCAACAAATAAATCATACAATTATTTGCTTATTCACATATTTTGAACAACACACTTTGAAAAGAAATTCATATCAACTGATATTTTTCGGAACAAATTTTCCTCAATAATCCTGTTTAAGTTTACAGTGAGATCTAAAACATATAAACAAATTGACATATTTATATAATTATATAAAGCCATATTATTTCAGGTATGAGAAATCTTCTTTGAATCCAGGTCTTGTTTCCTGATTCAGGGTGCTCTCTTTCTGCCGTTGTCCTCATGAAGTGAATATATACACAATGCTTCCAACGTGTCCCTACTTCCCTGTGAAATCTGCCTTCAAAATGATTGCCGATTTATTTAGATAGGAACATAACTGAATGACAAAAAAAATTATACAGAAAAAATAAAACACAAAGTGAATGGTGACATCCAACATAACTGTGTAGCCAACACCCTTGTGTGTGGTGGTAAACCCACGTCTAACACACCATACAGTTGTGTGTGGTGGTAAACCCACGTCTAACACACCATACAGTTAACTCATGACAGGTTATTGTACCAGCCTGTTGTAGGAGAGGCATACAACCCAAAACTTGTCTAATAATGATCATTTATTCATTATCACGCAGAAAGCAAATTAATCAGGTGGTCAAAGACATTTTAAAAAAGAAAGGTATTATTGGAAATGTTTTCAAGGAGAGGTCAAATTTGGCTCTGACTGAAAACGTTTGGGAGACACAAGGTGACTCTGACTGAAAACGTTTAGGATACACAAGGGCAAATTCTTTTTAACATTAACCTTCAAGGTGGTTGGTCATCTGTCAGCAAATAAGAACTTTTGAATATTTAAAGAAAGCATATCTGCATCCACCCTTTTCTTCTTGTGTTTCTTTTCTCTGTTTGGTGACTAGCCAAACAATGTGATGTAGATTCCACAAAGTTATTAACAACAGGCTGATACAAAAAAACTTTACCACACCTCACAACCACTTCTCGAAGGTAATCAAGTGACCAAATGTTATCTTTGTTTTGTAAATGTGTACAATTTCTAATGCTGTACATCACTGTGTTTCATCCCTACTTCAGATACATATAAACATTTGTCTGACATATATGGTCATTTCAATTCACAAGGACTTTGGAATTCACATGAAAATAGGTATATGGTACAAATTGACTGTAATTATCTTGATGTGTGATAGAAATAACAGTAGAACACTTCTAAGACAATACAATATCAGACATAGGTAACAGGCTGAGAATTATTTTCAAAATGTCATTACGATTTCTGTTAACTAATATATTAAATAGATAATAACATACAGAAATCAGTAAACAAACAGAATAATCTTTGTAACAAGATGGGCCTTAATAGCTCACCTGCTATACTTTTTTAATATTAAACAGACAGATGGACTTTAAGAACATATTTCATAAATTTGTTGTGCGAATGTTTAATTTGCATAACTGTATGTTTTTTTTAACATTTATGACAAAACTTGTCAGCCTTAACTGCATTAAAAATGAATGTATGATCCTTCAGACAAAAAAAAAACCAACAGTTTTTTTTAAAAGTTATTTTCCTAGGACAATTTACCTAATGACTTGTTATGACTTTTTTCCCTTCAACAAACTTTTAATATAAGAAGTATCCTCTGGGCAAAATTATGTTGATTTTAATTTATCCATAATCAAAAATAGGATTTACCTATATTTTCAACTTGGACCCCACCCAAATGCCCCCTGGACAGCCACATCCTTCGATTATAAATTTATGTTTCTCCTTGGCTCAAAGATGTTCCAGAAAAATTCAAATCTTTAACCTGTTCTGAAGGAAAAGGATTTTTACCAGCATTTCCCCAATGGGAGGCCTGCCCCTCTACCCCCCAATGGGAGGCCTGCCCCTCTACCCCTTAAATAGGAGGCCTGCCCCTCTACCCACCAATAGGAGGCCTGCCCCTCTACCCACCAATGGGAGGTCTGCCCCTCTACCCCTTAGGGGTTAACTCCCTCTCTTTATACCATGTTAATTGAATTTCCAATGGCAAATGGAAGCTCAAACCAAATGATAGTAAAATTCTTTAACTCCAGCTCAAAGAGTATGATTTTAAAGATTTCACCCAAACCCTTCAATTACGCTGAAATAACTTGTTTCATAGTTGCTGAACTATAAACTATAAATAAAGTTTATATATATATATTTACACTTGGCCCAAAAATGCTCCAGAATAATCTAGATTAACATTCTTTTAACATTTAAAACTTCCCGAATCCTCTTCCACCTAACACCCCCCCCCCCCCCAACCCCCCCCCCCCCCCCTTTTCCTCGGTGGGTGGGGTACACACCCTTCATTTACACAAAATTGAATCTCCTTAGCCTAGCAATGTTTCTACTACTAGTATGGTCAAAATCCATTTAGCCATTCAAGACTACTAGGCTTTTTAGTGTCTAGTTGACTGACGATGACAGACGATGCACTACAGCATATAAGCTCACTCTCCCTTCAGGCAAGCAAGCTAAAAAATCATGTTCAAATAATAAAGAAATTCAAACAGAACAATAAAACTACAAAGAACAAATAAAACACTAGAAAATGATAAAAGTAAACAAATAAAGCTATCTCCCTTCTCCCATTCCAATTTAATTATTATCCATACACACTTCATAACTATTTGTCAAATAGGTTACATAAAGTCAACAGGGTGAAAAGATCAACAAGTGAGAAATGCAACATATGTCAAAAACTGTTTGCTTCAATGAGGAGAAAAAGATCATCAATTGAAAAACTGTCATATTAACTCAAGATTTTACAAAAAAAATATGATCCAAAGATATCAAATTATTTGTGAACTCAAGGTTTTGAAAATTTATTCTGATTTTTTACAGAAGCTCCAAGAAAATAAACGGATGGACCTTGTCTGATGTATACATACCCTATTTACTCCAATTTTCCGACAAGCCTCTAGAAAGTTTTCCACATTTTTCCGACATTTGGCCAGGGTGAGTTTTGGCTGAAAGAGATTACAAGTAAGGATATTTCATATTTCATCTGATTGAAGAAGATCACCAGCATTATCATGTCTGGACTAGATGATATATTTTGTGTGAGGCACTGTGTTTGAAACTATAGATAACGTAAACATTATAGTGTTTGACCAGTGGAGTACGGTCCCTCTGGTGACATGTATATCAGAGTGAGTTGATGGAGTATAAACCTACCACAGCAGGTGAAGGGACATGTATACTGGTGATATGTATATCAGAGTGAGTTGATATAGTATAAACCTACCACAGCAGGTGTATGGACATGTATACTGGTGATATGTATATCAGAGTGAGTTGATAGAGTATAAACCTACCACAGCAGGTGTAGGGACATGTATACTGGTGATATGTATATCAGAGTGAGTTGATAGAGTATAAACCTACCACAGCAGGTGAAGGGACATGTATACTGGTGACATGTATATCAGAGTGAGGTGATGGAGTATAAACCTACCACAGCAGGTGATGGGACATGTATACTGGTGACATGTATATCAGAGTGAGTTGATGGAGTATAAACCTACCACAGCTGGAGAAGGGACATGTATACTGGTGACAGAGCGGGGTCGGATACTGTTTGCGAGCTGACAAAGCAGCACACCATCTCGTAGTACATCCTGGATATTTTCCGGAAGCGTCACCTTTAACTTGGTCTCAATCGTCTGCAAAATAAAAACATTACATTACTTTACATGGCCTAATGCCAGTGAAGGTCATTGTGACATTGGTTTGGTGAACTTTCTGTGATATTCAGCTCCTTCCCAAAAATAGTTTCACTCTAAGAAGTCTGTCTTTGACACTGATTACAAGGGAAATACTCACACAAATGATTTGTATTCACAAATTATGGGTATTTAGTTTTGAGTAGCATATGCCTTGAAAATAATAATGTTTTCTGAATGCAATTCATTTCAATGTAGTTTGGATTAACAAATTTACTTTGACTCACCCTTCTTAAACTTTCCATGGTTTCAACTTCCTCTCTCTGTTGATCCATCTGCCGCCGGATCGTAAAATTTGGATCCGAGTCCTTGTAACTGTCTATCACTTTCATCGTGCTATTTGACAGGACTGGGGATAAATAAGGCAACATGTCAATGATGTAAAAACATCAATGGTAATACTTCAATAATAAATAAGGCAACATATCAATGATGTAAAAACATCAATGGTAACACTTCAATGATAAATAATATCTAGACTATGATAGCTAATATTTACAGACAATTATAGCTAATATCTACAGACTATGACAGCTAATAACTACAGACAATGATAGCTAATATCTACAGACAATGATAGCTAATATCTACAGACTATGATAGCTAATTAATAATATCTTAATATCTACAGACAATGATAGCTTATATCTACAGACAATGATAGCTAATATCTACAGACAATGATAGCTAATATCTACAGACTGTTCAGCATCCAAATTATACTTTCACTTCACAATCTGCTGTACTTATTTATCAGACAATAGAAACCATGCTATCACAACCTATCCCCTATGGTCCTCTTTCAATATTTCACTATCAAAATGAATAAAATATCCACAGTTGATCCTAGTCAGGCGAATCGTATCATAAGCTGCCCATTATGTACCATTACAGTGAAACTCCACACAAAGGTGACTGGTATTGGTTTACCTGCTCCCTGACGTTTGGCAGACACAGAGGAATAACTGGTGCGGGGTGCCAGGATTTTCTTCTTGTCTTCATCAGATGATGTACTGCTTTGTCTCTGTTAATCCAAATGTATGTCAAATTAAACATCGATACAAATCAAGTATAATCAGCGGAGGAATAAAACGCAACCTAACTGGATTAAATAAGACACTATAGTTTCAGAGAATAACAAGAGATTCTAGAAGGATCTTGGCACCTACAATGAAGGGATCTTTATCAGATCTACAAATAAATGATGATATTTTAACATCTTTCGTCTTCATTTTCCTTGCAGGTAATATTACTCATGCAAGAAATCCTAAATGGGAATGCTGTTCACTGACTGAAACCTCATAATGTCATATGTTATTTGCCACTCTGACAAATGTTATTTTAGGAGAACTACATAACTGTATGTAAAATGATTAGAAGTGCTGTCAATAAGATGAATTTTCATTAGGGCCACCGGTTCTTTTTAACAAGGGGACCAAACATATACAAAAATAATAACCAAATTGAACTGTCAAAATTCAAGATGGCTGTCTGGTGGCCATCTTGGTTTTCATATCAGTCACAAAAATCAATATGCATAACTACGGACTATGGGGAACCTTCATGTGAAATTTGAGAAAGATTTCTCCAGTACTTTCTGAGGAGTAGCAAAAACAAACTTTCACTTTCAAAAGCAGCCATCTTGGTTTTTCAATCAGTCTCAATATTCAATATGTATAACTAGGGACCAAGGGGAACCTTCATGTGAAGTTTGAGGATTCTTCTAGTTCTTTCTGAGAAACACCGCTAACCAGTATTGACTGATGGATAGACGGACAGACAGATGAAGGATGATTTGTACCGCTAACCAGTTTTGACTGATGGATAGACAGACAGATGAAGGGTGATTCGTACCGCTAACCAGTATTGACTGATGGATAGACGGACAGACAGATGAAGGGTGATTTGAACATCAGATGATGGGCTAAAAGGTCTGGACTAACCATCACTGCATCATTGCACCCAAAATACTAGCTTTACCACATTTCTATAAAAAGCCCATTTTAGAGGAGAATTCTATTTGGACAATAACAAAATACCAACTCCTTCAAAAAATTGTAATGTATCTTAACATAGAAAAAGATAATGGGTGTTTGTTACACCATTAAGCTACCAGCCATTTATCATCAACTTAGGTCTTTTGTTATTAAGCCGAATCTGTTTGAAGATTTAAACAGATTCGATCTTTGATACCTTGAACATTTTCAAGGTGATTCATTGTAACAAACTTGACAGCCCTTTCTCCCAACATACCGGTCAATATCATGACCCTAGCTAGTCTCTTGGTTATTGAGAGGGGATGTTTAAATGTTTGAACACATTTAACCCAGATGATCTTGAGAGCAGGTAAAAACATTTCTATTGAATATCACTTATCCAGTCAAGTTGGCAGGCAACCCTAGATATCCAGTCAAGAAGTCACAAAGTCACTCTAACAAGGGAGTAATAAAGTCACAAAGTCACTCTAACAAGGGAGTAATAAAGTCACTCTAACAAGGGAGTAATAAAGTCACTCTAACAAGGAAGTAATAAAGTCACAAAGTCACTCTAACAAGGGAGTAATAAAGTCACAAAGTCACTCTAATAAGGGAGTAATAAAGTCACTCTAACAAGGGAGTAATAAAGTCAAAAAGTCTCACAAACTAAATCCTGTTTTTGAATTATTTCCTAATATGAGTTAATTTTGAAGATTTCCAAACTGGAATTTGTGTATGATACACAAGATGCTAAAGTCACCTTGGATACAAAGTTGTTGACGGCCTCTCTCTGAGTCTGGCGGAGTTTGTTTGGGTCGTCGAGGCGTGACTTGGCTCTCTGTGCCTCCTGATGTTGTGAAGTCTTCAAAGACTGGTGTTTCTGTCGAAACTCTTCCTCCTATGGAAAGACACCTATACACTTCACTTATCTGCTAGATTACTTTTGGCCGGCGACTTATATTTCAAATGGAAATTTGAGTTATGATATAACTGATACAGAACAATGATGTACATTTGCATTAAAATAAAATTCTGTTGACAAAAAGATCTATTCTGCATACCAGGAATCCTTCCTCCAGTGAAATATTAGTCCCTAATGATTGAAATATAATACAAAGTCAGCTGTGTATTTCAAAATACTAATTCACAGCTTACAATAGGGGTGTCACAATATATTGCAATACAGAATGAAAATATTGCGATACATATCCCGATATATTGGAAGGATGTGCTAAATTTTTTAATAAGTTGTTGTCAGAATGTTATCAAACTTAATCATATATAACATGGATCACATAGATTCAAGATTTTTGTCAAACCAACCATCGATTACAAAATAAAATTTCTATTACAAAATTTGTAGTAATATGCAAAGTTAAAACGACAAGCAGATACATAAAAACATGCTTTTGAAAAATATTGCAATACAGCAATATTTAATCTCTGTATTGTGTGGTACGTTACAATATACCTGTGTATTACGATATACCTGTTTTTCGATATATTCTGACAGCCCTAGCTAACAATCAGAAAAAAAAGGCACGATATAAATTGTGGAAAACATTTCCCAGTACAATATTGAGACATTACCAAACAAAGGTTGTTTAATCTATGTTTCTCTCTGACATGATGGAAACTATTTGTATTGAATGAGAAATATTTGATACTTCATTTGACCAGTCTAGTAAAAATACTAATCCTCTTTGACAGTGTACATATAGCTGTTACCAAACAAACACTCAACAACACAAATATCTTACAGGTGTTACATGGTTTTTCCTGGCACTGTTTGTTGATGCTGTAGTTGGTAACGTTTTTGACATAGCTGGTTGACGACCAACAGTACCCGTCGTGGATGCTGTCGTCGCTCGCCCATGACGCTCCACACCGGCAGGGCCCTTTGTGGGGTTCGTGGATGCAGCAACACGCTCGGATATTTTACCTCGTCTTGCCACTGAACTTGGAATCTGTTTTGATTCACCAGCTTTATTGACAGACGATGTTGATGAGGCTGGACTCGGTCCAGCGGATCCGATGGACGAACGGGGACTAGGACTTGGCGACACGAGTGACGTGGACGATGATCCAGAAGGATTTCTTGGGTTGGAGGGACCACTGCAGGTCAAAAATCACAAAAACAATTTAGCTTTTAAGTTTCAAGATAAGATAAGTTTTTCCAAAATTTACATTCAAACATGTAGAAAGCAACCCTGGTTCAATTTATATTAATTTTCAATTATTTCTCTATATCTGACCTGATATGACCGACATTTTTGGTTTTCAAACTGAATCTTTGAAATGAGTTACAGGACATACGTGTTCGATTGTACAGTAAAACCTGTATACTTTGACACTCTGAGGAACACAATACGCATGTATATAGGCGGTATTAGACAGGATGTCAAAGTCCACAGGCCTTACTGGGTACGCTTCATTACAAATGGAACATCATGTTTGATGAAACTGAGGTCACAATAATCCGGGGTCAGATGAGACATGTTTCACATATTAAGACAATAAACACGACTTGCAATATAATTTGTATCCCCATACACAAGTTAAATTAGTTCGTGACATCTTACAATATTTGTGAAACGTGAGTCAAAAGAAAATAATTGAAACTAAAAAGAAATCAACAAATTGGTGAAATTAGAAATAACGATGATTACAATTGCTTAGGTTATGCAAAGTAGGGTACGTAATACAGGTGTATTCAATGATGGTCCATCTGGAGTTTTTATTAACAAAACTTGCAAAGGAATTAAGAAAATATGGTTTAACAACTTCTACAAACGGCAATTGATTTGTGTGATAAGGACAAATAATTCAGAATTGAACATTCTTCTTTAAAATTGAAGTTGCACAAATGCAGATGTTTGTAGATTCTTTTACCCAATTTCATTATTTAAAATAGACAGTTTTACAAAATTTACAAACAAATATGAAAATCAAATAAATAATAAAAACGCAACAAAATAATTACTTCTTAACATGATTTGAGCGACTGGGATTATGGGGGATGGATGACTGGGGGTGTTTAGGGGTACTGTCAGATGCCGTTCTTCGGTAATGGGTGTTACTAGACGTCGTTTTCCGCTCCTCTTTAAAACTTTGTGACGTAGGGCCTGGTTTTCTGTAAGACACAATGTGCTAATTATAGACACTGGTTAGTGGTTGTGACACACTGGTCCATAACATCAAGGTGCCATGCCCTGTGACAAATCAACTCATTGTGGCTTCAACAACCAACAAATCATGGACACGGGTTGTTTTTATATAAAAAAAATAATCAACAAATGCACCTTCTAAGTTGGAACTGTAACCGTTTTAAGTGGAATTTATTTCAACAATTCTTAATTCTTTTATTCAAAATCCTTTAAATTCGTAACGTACACGACTTTTAAAATGATATATTAAGGTATAATATAGAACTTACTTTGATGAATACATGAGATACTTTGCACATTTCATTTTTTCCCTTTAGCCAATCACCATTACACAAGTTCTATAACAAGATCCAAGGTAACCATGCAAGTTCTACGATACAGTACCACAACTGACACGAGATCATCAGTGTGCACAGCATTGCTACAACTCGAAGTTTACAGTCAGAGGCAAACTGGCAACAGTTACTTATAACTTTACATGAAAGCTGAGTTTTTTGTTTTTTTTTAGAAAAGCTGATCATATTTCGAAGTTGTTGTGCAGCAGGTTTCAACAGAAGCAACACCGAAATTTCTGTTTTTTAAAGTGTCCAATGAAAGCTAAAAGCAACATTCTTTTAAAACAATCAGGGTCAACCAAGAAGCTCAGAGGTCTAATTTGAAGCCAAGTCCATGTCAAGGGGAAGATTAGAAATCCACAGTATTAGTAAGGTAAGGGATTGTCATGTTTCCTCTCGTCTTGATTTTAATAAAAATCAAAATCAAAAAGAATTCAAAACAAACTGAAGAAAATCAAAAATAAACCAAAGTAAGATTCATCATTTTTTTTGAAAATGAACATTGGTTACTCAAAATATGTGTCAGATCTATACAATTTTTTTTTCTCTGTTTTAGTGCAACAAAATTATAACTTCTTAAAGAATATTTTTCTCAGATTTTCCCAAAAGATAAAATTATCAATAATACTTTGATCACTTCATGTCATAACTGAAATTATGCTGATTGTGTCTTCAGTAACGCAGACAACTTCACTCTACCGGAACGTGTTGGACAAATCTCATACCCATATTGCATGCTATAGGTATCCGTTGGACTGCTGTCATAGCGATTCCCATACGAGTACCCTGTAGGAGAGTACCCCGTTGGTGAGTACCCCGTTGATGAGTACCCAGAGTACCCGGTCGGGGGGTCAGGTGCATGCCAAGTGTTGTGCAGGTACCCGTAACTGGAACAAACAAGGGGAGACAAGCATGCAGAAACATATCACCACCAGGGGGCATCGACGGAGACGGTGGAGTGAAAGGTCGCAGTGATCAACAAGTCCCTTTGCTACATGTGAGCAGATGCAGAGTTAGCAGTTAGTAGTAGCAGCCAAGGTGACCCCATAAAACATTCATCTGTCCAAATGTGGTTAGCCGTACACATATTTTTTGGTCTATTAACCATAACGGAAAGTCGTCAATCGTTTTTGAAAGAGTGTGTAAGATATAGTATAAATATCTTTTGTAAACAGATTTTGATCAAAAAGAAATTTGTCTCGCAGCTAACCAAACCTGCAGTACATAAATCATGCTTCAGGCAGCAAGCTTAGCACAAGCCAAAACTAATCTCAATTTTATGTGGGAGCAGTTGTTTTCAATAGTTCCACATTAAACACCAGCAATCTCTTTATTCTGCCTCTCTTTTGTTCATTTTCATACCATGAATCATGAATATTTATTTTTTATTTTTTTCCCCTTCCATACTTCTTACATATCATGAAATATCCATTATTTCCTTCAATACTGAAATGTAACGTCTCCTCTGTTTATAATACACAGGTATGTTGTTTCTAATATTACTAATGGCTTTCGCATTAAAAGAATATTTGCTTACAATGTTTCCCAAATTGTTAGGACACCCAACCTGCCCTACACACATATCTCCCACACCTGCCCTACACACATATCTCCCACACCTGCCCTACACCCATATCTCCAACCACCTCCTACACACATATCTCCCACACCTGCCCTACACACATATCTCCAACCACCTCCTAAATACACACATATTTACTATAGTGCCCATTGATATAATGTGTTCAGCTTTTATTTTTTTTTTATTTTTTTTTTAATTTTATCACACGAACAATTTCAATAAATAAATACATTTTTGATCATTTCTTTTATAATGATTAAGGCTTCAAACTAGGGTTGTCAACAGTTACTTGGTTGGAAGACCACAAACCGGTAACCAAAATCGGTTACCAAAGAGTTGGACATATATTTATATCCCCCTGGGGAGCTCCATGTTTACCTAGCTTATACCTCCTTATACTCTACCGGTGAGACTGAAATCAGATCTTTTTGGCAATAAAAACAATGCTCAGGCTAGCCTTTTAGGGTGTTGTTTTGTATTTGATAGTAAGGATTGACAAAGAGTTGCAGACCACACCATAAAAAGCCTGAACCAATTTTTAACGGGAGCAAGAATGCAAATTTGTGAAATGTCAACTTTGCAAGGAAGAACTTGCTTTAAAGGGCGAGACGTAAAACAATTTTAAAGAGTACTCAATTGTATATCATTGAAACAGTGACAACATTGAGTAGACATAATGTGTATCCCACTTTATGCTGACTGATGCTGTCAATAAAATATACTTTGAATTTCCTGCGTTTAGGTGTTGACAGCTTGAAATAGGTGAGTAAACTATTGTGAAAAATTAATAAATATAAAGTGTAAACTCATTTTGAATGGAAAATTAACTAAACATTTGTATTCATTGTTGTTTATTGTTTGATTACTGAACAGAGAGATTTTAAAACCGGTTATTGGCGTTGGTTAGTAAGATTTTTCCAGTATTCGACTCTACTTCAAACTGTTTGAAATAAGATTGTAAAACAGCTAGATTAGGCCCTTTGATTGCATACAGGAGTCATTCCACACAATCATCATTTCAGACAGGCTACAGTATTGGTTTTGAGACAGGCCACTGATTCACTGTTAACATCCACTTGGTGTAAAATATTAAAGGAAATGAAAGATGCAGGATACATTTTTATATTTGTAGATAGTCGCTACCGTAATCTATGAAACACACTTACCATTAAAAGAAATGGTGTTCTCTTCTTTGTTTTTGTGATTAGTGTTTAAGAGATAACTAATGATAAGAAGGGAACTATAGGAGATTACTTCATATTAAGCTCAGTATTATTACTGCATGCCCATTATGCACAATTTGTTTTTGCAGGAAATGATTTGATATGTACAGGTGAAAGGGAAAATAAAAATATTATAATGTATGATTGTTCCTTTTTCTAATGAGGAGCCTGTCTGAAATAATTCATGAGTGTCCACCTGAAAAATAATCAAAGGGAGACAATTCAATTCAAACTTCCAAAACCTGACTTTTTTGTATACCAGTGGTAATTTCCACCCTTTTTACCCTATATCTGTACCAAGTCATAATTATGCATCTCATGAGGAAATTGTTTTGTAATGAACGTGTCTGGAATGTTTTGTTATTCTTCTATCAGCTGGATCAAAGACACCAAACTATATGCCATAGTCAAATGTCTGGTTACATGTGTAAAAAGCCTGAGTTTACGGAAAGTGTGTAATGATCTACAACTATCTTTATCCAAAGTAAGTTGTACATGCATGCTAAATTTGTTTAAATTTTACTATTCTAACCCAAAACACATTTTTTCGGTAACATTTTACATATAAAAATGCCCCATGATTTGGATTATCTTGGATTATCTTGGATGTTTGATTAAGGGTCAATCTATATTTTTTCCATTCTGGAGTGTTAAATGATGAGCACACAAACACACTCGTACAAACTCTATTTACCTACTGTTACACAGCAACTGTCAGCTTGAAAAAATATGTATTTTTTAATCTAATTACCCAACTTCTATAACATTGCGAGTCTTCAGTCAAGACTGTCAGTGAGCTGCCCACATTTAGTCAAGACTGTCAGTGAGCTGCCCACATTTAGTCAAGACTGACAGTGAGCTGCCCACGTTTCCTCAAGACTGACAGTGAGCTGCCCACGTTTCCTCAAGACTGACAGTGAGCTGCCCACAGTTAGTCAAGACTGACAGTGAGTTGTCAACTTTCTGTCAAGATTGATAGTGAGCTGCCTGTATTCATTGAACACTGACAGTGAGCTGCCTGTATTCATTGAGCACTGACAGTGAGCTGTTCACTCAGTCAAGACTGACAGTGACATTAACTGTAAAGGTCATTTGAAAGCCCCGACAACTAAAACCAGGTGTTGGATTGTCCACTTAAGTTTACAACTTGTTTCCAAGTCAGATTAAATGGGTTAGTTAAGTTGTTAGTGACAAGGTGAGCATGCAAAGGGAGGTAAACAGGGATAACGAAAGTAAACAAGGCAAGCAGACATCAAGGGAATCAAACAAACCATCCAATTTTAGTACAAGGTACCTTAATGCGCTATCGATAGTGCTTCTGCGTGGCTTCATTTTCCTTTCGTGGAAAAAAAATAGAATCTCTGTATGTGTTTTGTGTAAACAGAGAACACAGTAACATGTCTGGGGTCTGATATATAAACAAAATATAGACAGAAATTTATACTGATCACAGTAACATGTCTGGGGTCTGATATATAAACAAAATATAGACAGAAATTCATACTGATCACAGTAACATGTCTGGGGTCTGATATATAAACAAAATATAGACAGAAATTCATACTGATCACAGTAACATGTCTGGGGTCTGATATATAAACAAAATATAGACAGAAATTCATACTGATCACAGTAACATGTCTGGGGTCTGATATATAAACAAAATATAGACAGAAATTCATACTGATCACAGTAACATGTCTGGGGTCTGATATATAAACAAAATATAGACAGAAATTCATACTGATCACAGTAACATGTCTGGGGTCTGATATATAAACAAAATATAGACAGAAATTCATACTGATCACAGTAACATGTCTGGGGTCTGATATATAAACAAAATATAGACAGAAATTCATACTGATCACAGTAACATGTCTGGGGTCTGATATATAAACAAAATATAGACAGAAATTCATACTGATCACAGTAACATGTCTGGGGTCTGATATATAAACAAAATATAGACAGAAATTCATACTGATCACAGTAACATGTCTGGGGTCTGATATATAAACAAAATATAGACAGAAATTCATACTGATCACAGTAACATGTCTGGGGTCTGATATATAAACAAAATATAGACAGAAATTCATACTGATCACAGTAACATGTCTGGGGTCTGATATATAAACAAAATATAGACAGAAATTCATACTGATCACAGTAACATGTCTGGGGTCTGATATATAAACAAAATATAGACAGAAATTCATACTGATCACAGTAACATGTCTGGGGTCTGATATATAAACAAAATATAGACAGAAATTCATACTGATCACAGTAACATGTCTGGGGTCTGATATATAAACAAAATATAGACAGAAATTCATACTGATCACAGTAACATGTCTGGGGTCTGATATATAAACAAAATATAGACAGAAATTCATACTGATCACAGTAACATGTCTGGGGTCTGATATATAAACAAAATATAGACAGAAATTCATACTGATCACAGTAACATGTCTGGGGTCTGATATATAAACAAAATATAGACAGAAATTCATACTGATCACAGTAACATGTCTGGGGTCTGATATATAAACAAAATATAGACAGAAATTTATACTGATCACAGTAACAGAAACACAGTGAACTCAATGTAGGTATAAACAAAGAGCAAACACAACAACATTTACAGACAGTTTATAACTGTATAAGGGATTAGGGACAGATTTTCAAAACCAAACTTGAAAATTAAGAAAATTGAATTTCAAAAATCACATTGGCAATAATTGTATATATTGAATATTTCCAAATCAGTTCTAGAATATTGAGCAATTTACAGGGTTAGTTTTAGAAAAAGTGATGCATATGATATAAATGACAGTTTTAAAGTGAACAAAATTCATCAAATCAGTGGAAAACACAGCAAAGAAATCAATGGTGGTATCAAGGCATTCTTACACATTCTCAACCTGACAGAAGTCAGCTTTAAAGTCAGAGAAATCTCAGAATGTTTTTTCACAATGAAATCTTTGCAGATTGAGCACCACAGATATCACACTGAGTATAAGTATGCTTCTTCATATATATTTGCCTATTTTCTGATTATACCCGCTAAAATTTCAAAATGTTGTGTACAGATCTAGTGTAGACATATTATTTAATTTTAGTTATGGACATTCTTGAAAGGCTGATTGCTTGATTCACTTTTTTTCATATTTTATCAACATTGAGCAAAAATGTTTGAATTCTTCTACAGTAATTCCTATATGAATGAAAATTAAAATGGTGATGGATGCTAATAAGAGTTAGGGAAAACAATTATCATTTCTCATTTCCCACCCCCCGCCATAAAATTGTAGTTTAGATCAAAATTTGCAAACAACTTAACAAGAAAAAAAATTCTGATAAATTTCCTAAACACAAGCAGGCTCACAATTCTACAAAACCCAGTACATCTTTTAACTGACTTCAATCAGATTGAGAATTCATTATCAAAATAACAGTATCATGGGGAGAAAACTGTGCCATGCGGTCATAGAAAGCAGGTGGTAATGATATCTAATTAAGTCCTTGTCACAACACGATGCTGGACACACACAACCTGTATTACTGCTCATCTCACCAGTTATCTCCCTTTTATTTCTGGATCTCAAAGTGTATGTTATCTAACCCAATATCTGTTTGTTAACATTGATAAACATCTACAAAATAGACCGTTTCTCTCAGCCAATCACTTACCTTCTAATGGAACGAAACATTAGCTCGAGACTACACTTATTACAAAACTAAGTGTTAATTAATACGTGTTCATATACTGTACTAGAAAGAAATACTTTACCAGACTAAAGAATGCCTCTCATAAAAACAATTCTGATTAAAAATAGGAATAAGAACATGTTCAAATGAGTTCTAAAATTTGTAACATTGCATTGCTATGAAACATGGAAGGAGTTTCTTTCACTAAGATAACATTACTTCAATTTCCAACAGTGAAGAAAATAGCTACACCCAACAAGATTATGCCTGTATCGTTAACCTTTAATTTGAGGAACTATTTATTATTCCATACAAGTAAATACTTTACATGTGAAGGACGGCGATAAGATAGACAGGTGTAAGAGAGAACATACTTGTTTTCCACTTTGTACTTTTGTGAATCCTCATGCTGTTTCTGTTCTTCCATCTTCCGTGCTTCGTCCTTCTGTCTTTGATCTTCCCTTAACCTTGCTTCCTCCTGTCTCTGTGCTTCCTCCTGTAGTCGAGCCTCCTCTCTCTTCCGCACCTCCTCCTGTCTCTGTGCTTCCAGCCTGTAACAGGAAGCCCACAGTACCATCATGTCCCCTCATTAATCTCTTATTGGATTAACACAACTTTGTCTATCAACAATTCCCTTTATTCCTTCTGCCCAGAATCAGTCAGAATTTGCACTTCCTGTTCAGCAATGACCTTTTTATTTCAGATTTTTTTAGTCACAGGAAATGTGTACATGACATACAAAGTCACGTTATGGATTTGATCTATACTGCCTGTCCAGCAGTGCTATTTGTCAGTTGTTGACTTTTGATCAGGTGCATATTTGGTTACATGGACCTAAGAAAGTGATATAAGCTGAAACAAACTTCAGGTCATTTAAGTTTGTAAGGTCCTTATCACCAGGATAAAAGCCCCTTATTGTTATATTAGATATAATAGTTGTTATTCAAACAATCAACTAAATAGAATATATGAAAATTGTCAAGAGAAAAGTACTGCATTTATACTGCTTGTCCTGGGGTAATCATACTTTATACTGCCTGACCTGTGGTAATCATACTTTATACTGCCTGTCCAGGGGTAATCATACTTTATACTGCCTGTCCAGGGGTAATCATACTTTATACTGCTTGTCCAGGGGTAATCATACTTTATACTGCTTGTCCAGGGGTAATCATACTTTATACTGCTTGTCCAGGGGTAATCATACTTTATACTGCTTGTCCAGGGGTAATCATACTTTATACTGCTTGTCCAGGGGTAATCATACTTTATACTGCTTGTCCAGGGGTAATCATACTTTATACTGCTTGTCCAGGGGTAATCATACTTTATACTGCTTGTCCAGGGGTAATCATACTTTATACTGCTTGTCCAGGGGTAATCATACTTTATACTGCTTGTCCAGGGGTAATCATACTTTATACTGCTTGTCCAGGGGTAATCATACTTTATACTGCTTGTCCAGGGGTAATCATACTTTATACTGCTTGTCCAGGGGTAATCATACTTTAAACTGCTTGTCCTGGGGTAATCATACTGTATACTACCTGTCTTGTGGTGATCTTTTTTATATATTTTTCTGTCTGCTAGCCCAGCAGTGCTTATACCTTGCATCTTCCTGAGCGCGCATCTCGCCGCGCTGCCGGTCCAGCAGTGCTCTCTGCTCCTCCTGCAGCCTGATTGCGGCACGTCTACGCTGCTCCTTTTCATCCTCCTGTTCCTGCTGCATCCTCAGCTGCTCCGCCATCTTCTTCCTTCGTTCATAATCAGATTTCTGACGCTGAAGCTCCTGGAAAACATAATACCTCTAATCTTGTACAACTGACCTTTAGAAACGAGTCCATGTTAGTGAAGAATATATGTCAAGGTGTATAAAAACATCAACAAAAGGATTTTAAAAAGGAAAAGGAAATTTTGTGCGAAATGTTTAAAATTTCATTTTCTCAAATTATGATTAAGAACAAGAAAATTTACTATCAAATGTGATAACCATGCTTTTGGTCTGAAAAGGTTTAAATACAATAAGTTCTATTCATGCCTAAATTGAAGAATGACAAACTTTTGATACATTCTCATTTTTTACGCATGTGATTTAATGAAATTACACCAAAATTTACCAATACAGTTCAAGTTATAACCTTCTAGGTGAAAGATGTTAAATGCATGCATAGGTCAGAAAAATCCAAAAGCTCAAAAGGAGCATATCTGGACTTGTGTGAAATAAGACCTGCAGTCAGTCAAAACGTGGCCCAAACCTTGGTAGATAGCAATTGTAGGTTGTGTCAGTCAGACACTATGGAAACAGGCGATAGCAAAGAAACAAGAGGCCCAATGGGCCTGCATTGCTCACCTGGTATAAATCTCACACTTGTTACCTTAAAAGTGATCTAAGATAAATCTACAGGCAAAATATCAGTATATATGATTAACTGAAATTCAAAAGAACCTGTTAAAAGATTTTAAAACATTTCATCTGTGACCTTGAAAGTCGAATGAGGTCATTATGTTGAACACATTTTTATAGCCCTTCATTTCAGGATGCAACTTGCAAAATATCACCACCCTATCCTTTTGTTTATTGAAATTAGGTCACTTATAGGTTTATACATATTTGACCAAATGTGACCTTGAAAGTTGGTCAAGATCATTCCAACAAGAGGTCCAATGGGCCTGCACCTCACCTTCACCTGGTATTAATCTCACACTTGTAACCTTATAAGTGATATAAAATAAAGCTATAGGCAAAGGAGCTATTAGGCTATTAGCACCCAGACCTTTTGTTTATTGAGATAAGGTCATTTAAAGGTTTATACATATTTGACAAAATGTGACCTTGAAAGTGGGGCAAGGTCATTGAAATGAACAAGTTTGATAGCCCTTCATCCAAGCATTCTACTGGCCAAATATCAACATTCTAGGTATTATGGTTATTCAGAAGCCGTTTGAAGATAATGAACGTATTTGATCCCTGTGACCTTAAAAAAGGTCAAGGTCATACATTTGAACAAACTTGGTAGCCCTTTATCCCAGCATGTTGTGGGCTACATATCATTCTGCACCTTTTGGTAATTCAGAAGAACTTGTTTGAAGTTTTTAACATATTTGACTCCTGTCACCTTGAATATGGGTGAAGGTCATTTATTTGAACCAACTTGGTAGCCCTTTTTCTCAGCATGCTACTGACCAAATATCATCATCCTGGTTTTTTTGCTTATTCAGAAGAAGTTAATTAAAGTTTTTTAACATATTTCACCCATCACCTTGAATATGGGTGAAGGACATTTATTTGAACAAACTTGGTAGCCTTTCATTCCAGTTTGCTACTGACCAAATATCATCATCCTGCATCTTTTGGTAATTCAGAAGAATTTTTTTGAAGTGTTTTTTTTAGACCATTGACCCCTGTGACCTTGAATATAAGTGAAGGTCATTCATTTAAACAAACATAGTAGCCTTTTATCGCAGCATGCTACTGGCCAAATATCATCCCCTTAGGCATTTTGCAACACAGAATTCCAGTTGCCCTTATATTTTTAGACAAGAATAGTAAGCGGCCTGCACTGCGTACCACAGGTGCTTCAAAAAAACAAATTTATCTAAAATATATTCCCTCATTTTCAGGACACATATTCAGCAGTAGTCCTTTGTGTTGATATTTGGAGTAAATATGCTTGGTGTTGAGTTTGACAATTTGCTGTGCATGCTGAAATATTTCAAGTGCAATTGCAGCATGGAAACCAAATAACCAGAATTGAGTACCTTCATTAATTAGGCGTAAATATGCACACATCAAAATTGTGATAGAACTTAGCTAGTTTGTTGTCACTACCACAGACAATACTGTCATTACCACAGACAAATCCATAGAACTTCGCTAGAGTTTTGTCGTAACCACAGACAAAACTGTCATTACCACAGACAAAACCATAGAACTTAGCTAGAGTTTTGTCATTACCACAGACAAAACTGTCATTTCCACAGACAAAACCATAGAACTTAGCTAGAGTTTTGTCATTACCACAGACAATACTGTCATTACCACAGACAATACTGTCATTTCCACAGACAAAACCATAGAACTTAGCTAGAGTTGTCATTACCACAGACAAAACCATAGAACTTAGCTGGAGTTTTGTCATTACCACAGACAAAACTGTCAGTTCCACAGACAAAACCATAGAACTTAGCTAGAGTTTTGTCATTACTACAGACAATACTGTCATTACCACAGACAATACTGTCATTACCACAGACAAAACCATAGAACTTAGCTAGAGTTTTGTCATTATCACAGACAAAACCATAGAACTTAGCTAGAGTTTTGTCATTATCACAGACAAAACCATAGAACTTAGCTAGAGTTTTGTCATTACCACAGACAATACTGTCATTACCACAGACAAAACCATAGAACTTAGCTAGAGTTTTGTCATAACCACAGACAAAACCATAGAACTTAGCTGGAGTTTCGTCATTACCACAGACAAAACTGTCAGTTCCACAGACAAAACCATAGAACTTAGCTAGAGTTTTGTCATTACTAGAGACAATACTGTCATTACCACAGACAATACTGTCATTACCACAGACAATACTGTCATTACTACAGACAATACTGTCATTACCACAGACAATACTGTCATTACCACAGACAATACTGTCATTACCACAGACAATACTGTCAGTTCCACAGACAAATCCATAGAACTTAGCTAGAGTTTTGTCATTACCACAGACAAAACTGTCATTTCCACAGACAAAACCATAGAACTTAGCTAGAGTTTTGTCATTACCACAGAGAATACTGTCATTACCACAGACAATACTGTCATTACCACAGACAAATCCATAGAACTTAGCTAGAGTTTTGTCATTACCACAAACAATACTGTCATTACCACCGAGAATACTGTCATTACCACCGACAATACTGTCATTTCCACAGACAAAGCCATAGAACTTAGCTAGTGTTTTGTCATTACTACAGACAAAACTGTCATTTCTACAGACAAAACCATAGAACATAGCTAGAGTTTTGTCAGTACCACAGAGAATACTGTAATTCACACAGACAATACTGTTATTACCACAGACAAAACCAGAGAACTTAGCTAGAGTTATCTTTACCACAGACAAAACCATAGAACTTAGCTAGAGTTTTGTCATTCCACAGACAAAACTGTCATTACCACAGACAATACTGTCATTACCAGACAAAACCATAGAACTTAGCTAGAGTTTTGTCATTACTACAGACAATACTTTCTCTTACCCTGGACAGGTGTATGTGCACTTTTACCGGTGTGAGATTTCCTTGTCTAACCCTAGGGTTGAGACGGGGGGGATTCCCCTATTCATAACAATGGTATGACATCACTTCAACAATACAATGACGTCACGTCAACAATCCATCAACGTGTCACGTCAACCCTGAATTTAGCATGTAATGTTATCATTACATTGTGTATATATTACAAATTGGGAGAACAGGGTAAGGGAAAAAAATTCATTCACCCCTTTGTGGAGAAGATAGAGGAATCTCAACCCTCGGGGAATGATTCTTAAGTTAAGAATCTTCCCCCTCCAGTTGAGACCCCCCTATCTCACCCCCAAGGGGGTGAAAGATTCTATTAGTCATTACCACAGAAAATACTAAAGAATGTAGAACCAAAAACCAGAAACTAAAAGGTGAAAGACAAATACACTGACAACCACACTCAAACTATAAACCAGTATTTTCTCTAAAAATGATTTTAAATCAAATTGGGGAGAAGGGAGGAAAAGAACCATATTTTGGCCACAAAATAAATGGAAGCAAAACATAAAAGTATTGATAGAAATATGACTTATATGTGTGGTTTTGGATGTGCTAGACTTATATGCGTGTTGCTAGATGTGCTGGACTTGTGTGTGGCATTAGGTCTGTGGCCTAGATGTGTATTGGTAGGTGTGTGGTCTAGATGTGTATTGGTAGGTGTGTTTGGCCTAGAGGTGTGTTGCTAGGTGTGCTTGGCCTAGAGGTGTGTTAGTGTTAGTGTTAATAGCTCACCTGGAAGTGTGTTTTCAATTTATAACCTATTGATTACCATACATGTTTAACAAAAAGGTACAGGGAATGTAAGCTGTAAATAAGACTGAACCCCTAAAGGCATAAAATGGTTATAGATTTGGGATCACAACTATTTCCATGTTACGTCCCAGGAAGCAATTTCAGTCCTGAGGGAACTGGCCACATTAAAAGGCAAAATTCCTAATAACAATTGTACATATCTGCTTATATATGGGTGTTTCAACTTTTTCATGTTATGACCTTGGGATGAGGTTTGACTTCTGACCAATCCTGGGACCCTGTCTCTTCATGTCTAGCAATTGTATATATTGTATCATTATAGGGTGGAGATTACTCTATGATACAGGGAGTAAGTATCAAGGGGTAAGGTTAACCTTAGGGCCAATCCTATTGGTCTTATCATGTTCAGCAATTCCATATATGGTTAAAGGATGATTATCTTAACTGTTTCTATCTGATGTCTCCAGTAATATTAGTCCTCACTGTTGGAGTCAGACCCCTGGCCATATCCTTGTAACATCAATCAATTCATCTCCTTATTTTCCTAACAACTATATACATGGTTACAGGGTGGAGATCTCGACTGTTTCCATATTTTTATCCAGGGATAAGATCTTAGGGGTAGGGCTGGACTCTCGGGTCAATCCTGGTAGCCTAAATCAATTCAAAGTTATGACCTCATTTCTCTACTAGACCCCACCCTGTGGTTGAGACCAGAACCTAGTGCAAGTTCTGGTAGCATGAATTTGGATTAACACCATTGCCTCCAGAATGGCCACACCCTAGCTTTGTGTAATGTTGAGTCCCCTTTCCCCAACATTGCTCCAGACCACAAAATTCATTCTGCTGTTCTTGACTAGTAGTATCTAAACGAATGGTTGATGATAGCTTGACTAGTAGTATCTAAACGAAGGGTTGATGTTAGCTTGACTAGTAGTATCTATAACGAATGGTTGATGATAGCTTGACTAGTAGTATCTAAACGAATGGTTGATGTTAGTTTAACAAACGGATATCGGACGACGTACACTGTGTAATGGAATAAGATCACTGGTCCTTCAGACAAAATGATCTAAAAACAATAAAATGGTAACTAAATACCTTTGGAAATAGAGAAGAGAGCAGGAATAAGGGGTGCCCAAGTTATAGGACAGGGAGTTAGACTGAAGCTTTATGAACCTATCTCTTTCTAGAGGGATTTATTAATTTCATAAAGTATGAGGATCATTCAGACAATCACGACCAACTTATTTCTGTCTAATTTAAGCAGTACTTATGATACAGAGACAACTCGAAACACTGAAGCTGAAGGAAATGTCATTCCTTAGCATTGTAAATATGAAACGTTTTACGGAAATATTTCAATCACTACAGATTATTTACCTTTACAATTGAACAGTGAGAAAAAATGTTTTGTAAATAATTTATTTGCTCAATTCATTGGAAAGTTCAGTATCGGTAAACATAAAATATGTTGCAAAAATCATAAAAACAAATTGAAATGATATCTAAAATAAAAAAGGTCTCAAACCATGCCATTCTTGGGGAGGGGGGAGGGGGGGGGGGAGAGTACAAAACTCAAGAAACAATGGCACACTGTATTAAAGTGGGTATAGAGAAAGAAGAAGTTGTTACTGGGGGAGAGCCACCCAGTCACGTGGGAGGAGCCAGTGTTAGTGGGCGTGGCAGAGCCAGTATTAGTGGGCGTGGCAGAGCAGTTAGTACACAACATGAACGTGTACAAACACAAGGAAGTCATGCAACAGTGACCTCTCAAGGAAAGGTGGGAAAGTGAACTTAAAAGAAAGATAAAGGGTCAGAACATGGATCAACAGATAAAATTTAACAATGATATATTTGTATGTGCTCAGTAGAATGTTGTGGTACAATGTGTAATGAATGCAGCAATTTTTGTCCTTATTTTCAACATAGCAACCTGTATGTTTAGGATTGGGAGAACATAGCAATATTTTCCCAGATTGGGAATGTTTCAATCAGATAAAAATATCTCATTTTTGTAGTAAAATAATAATATTTTACAATGTACTTTTTATCTCTGTTCTAATAATCAGCAATTTTCAATATTAAAATATGAAAAGAAAGAAATTGGCAGAAGTTTGAGTGTTTTAGAACATATTCTGGTAAAGAAAATACAGGAAATAAATTTTCAGTAAATATTTTAAGTGTGGTCTACTACAAACAATTGTACAAGCCTGAACAAAATCTCAAGAGGATGAACTTCCTGGCAACAGTTGAGACGTGAATGAATAATTGATTCATGTCCGTTGTTCTCTAAAACTGCCAATCCCAACCCCAGCTGTCTTTCTATAATGTCACACTGCCATCCAAACAGATATATTTTAGAGAGAACGCAACAGTAATGCCTTTCAGCCTTAAACCATTGTCAGGAAATGTTTTTGGAGATTTTTACTTATCACATGCAATGAATGAGCTGACTTGTCATTTTACCCCCATTAACCGGTGCGGTACTGTGCAGTCTCATCACAGAAATACACGTGTACTGTCAAGTGCGCTTTTCTGGTCCTGAAAAAAAATTCTTTGAAGATCACTACCATATTGTTCTGTCAACTTAGAGAGTTGCTCTTTAAATTGTAACGAGTCTGTCAGCCGTTGTTGGTCACACACACAAACACTGTATGCCTACAATTGCTGTATCTGTGTCACATAACAACCAATTTGTTTTGATGAAGGAATTACAGGGGTTTGATGACACATTATCTGGTATCAGGTTGCTATAAGATGTTAAGATTATTTTTCTATATGAAGGTCACATGAAATAATTTTAATAATTAATAATTAATAAATCTGTAGTCTTCATAGAGTGGTTCATACTACAGTGGAACCTGCTTATTATGATATCCTATTTGCCAGAGAAAAATATCATAATAACTGATATATATCATAATAACTGATATATATCATAATAACCAATTTCATAATAATTGGGTTCCACTGTATCATCTCTGTAATCGTTTTCTTTCTATACAAACAGATCTGACAAATGTCATTTTTTTTGATAACTAAATTTTCAATATCACACTTGATAATTTAAATTCAATTATGACTGAATAATAATATCTCACTTGATATATCAAATACAATCATAACTTAATATGTTCTTATTCATAACAATGATGACTTACGCAAGAAATGAATAAACAAGAGGCCCATGGGCCTTAACGGTCACCTGATATATTTATACAGAGAGTTGATTTTGTTTTTAACATGAACAGAAATATTATTCAAAGTGACAAAAAAACAATAAAACCACCTTACTCAATATCTAGCATACAGATTTCAGACTAAAAAGGATTTGAAACTAGCACCTCTGATTCTTAACAAGGAAAATGAAGAAATTTTAGCACACTGACTCCTTTGAGC
>NW_018408709.1:137644-165832 GCF_002113885.1 Mizuhopecten yessoensis
GAGAAGAAGATTTTTGAAATTTTAGTCAATTTGACCCTTTTTGGCCCCACCCCTCAGGCCCCTGGGGGCTTAGGACTAAACCGGCAACTCTTTTTGTTGACCTTTGTCCATGGAAGGTCCCTGCAAAATTTCATTGAAATTGGTTCAGGGGTTTTGGAGAAGAAGTCGAAAATGTAAATTGTTCACGGACGCACGACGGACGACGACGGACAAAAGGCGATCGCAATAGGTCACTTGAGACTTTGTCTCAGGTGACCTAAAAACAAATCACAGTATTTCATTTTCACCAAATTTGCATGGACTTCGTTACCAAACCAGACTGAAGCAAAACACTAAGTGCAAGTAACCTTAATAGTATTTTGAATCTGCACCTCCGCCTAGGAATGCTTCCAGTCAAATTTGATCAAATTTCAATCATTGATTTTAGAACAAGAAGCTGTTTTAAGAAATTGTTGACAAACATCATGGTATGGCATAGGCCCACCTTGGTCCTTAATTGCATGTCTTCTGTCAGAGTCCTATAGAAGTATAGACTGTTACCAAGCAACAAGATGAGTCACCAAAATGACACCTAATTACCACAGAACACCCCCAAACTCTTCTGATTGTTAACTACTTTTCTTTTGTTTCAGGGTACTGCTGTTTTATGTGACAGCTGCCAATGTGACACCTATAGATACAGAAAGTGTACCAGTAGCATACCACCAATTATGTACACTTGGAGACCCATCACATCTCCTAAATCCTGTCATAGTCCCTTCTACACAGCCTATCTCCTAACATCTCCCAATCCTGTCATAGTCCCTTCTACACAGCCTATCTCCCAACATCTCCCAATCCTGTCATAGTCCCTTATATACAGCCTAACTCCCAACATTTACCAATCCTGTCATAGTCCCTTCTACACAGCCTATCTCCTAACATCTCCCAATCCTGTCATAGTCCCTTATATACAGCCTAACTCCTAACATCTACCAATCCTGTCATAGTCCCTTCTACACAGCCTATCTCCTAACATCTCCCAATCCTGTCATAGTCCCTTCTACACAGCCTATCTCCTAACATCTCCCAATCCTGTCATAGTCCCTTCTACACAGCCTATCTCCTAACATCTCCCAATCCTGTCATAGTCCCTTCTACACAGCCTATCTCCTAACATCTCCCAATCCTGTCATAGTCCCTTCTACACAGCCTGTCTCCTAACATCTCCCAATCCTGTCATAGTCCCTTCTACACAGCCTATCTCCTAACATCTCCCAATCCTGTCATAGTCCCTTCTACACAGCCTGTCTCCTAACATCTCCCAATCCTGTCATAGTCCCTTCTACACAGCCTATCTCCTAACATCTCCCAATCCTGTCATAGTCCCTTCTACACAGCCTGTCTCCTAACATCTCCCAATCCTGTCATAGTCCCTTCTACACAGCCTATCTCCTAACATCTCCCAATCCTGTCATAGTCCCTTCTACACAGCCTGTCTCCTAACATCTCCCAATCCTGTCATAGTCCCTTCTACACAGCCTATCTCCTAACATCTCCCAATCCTGTCATAGTCCCTTCTACACAGCCTGTCTCCTAACATCTCCCAATCCTGTCATAGTCCCTTCTACACAGCCTATCTCCTAACATCTCCCAATCCTGTCATAGTCCCTTCTACACAGCCTGTCTCCTAACATCTCCCAATCCTGTCATAGTCCCTTCTACACAGCCTATCTCCTAACATCTCCCAATCCTGTCATAGTCCCTTCTACACAGCCTGTCTCCTAACATCTCCCAATCCTGTCATAGTCCCTTCTACACAGCCTATCTCCTAACATCTCCCAATCCTGTCATAGTCCCTTCTACACAGCCTGTCTCCTAACATCTCCCAATCCTGTCATAGTCCCTTCTACACAGCCTATCTCCTAACATCTCCCAATCCTGTCATAGTCCCTTCTACACAGCCTGTCTCCTAACATCTCCCAATCCTGTCATAGTCCCTTCTACACAGCCTGTCTCCTAACATCTCCCAATCCTGTCATAGTCCCTTCTACACAGCCTGTCTCCTAACATCTCCCAATCCTGTCATAGTCCCTTCTACACAGCCTGTCTCCTAACATCTCCCAATCCTGTCATAGTCCCTTCTACACAGCCTGTCTCCTAACATCTCCCAATCCTGTCATAGTCCCTTCTACACAGCCTGTCTCCTAACATCTCCCAATCCTGTCATAGTCCCTTCTACACAGCCTGTCTCCTAACATCTCCCAATCCTGTCATAGTCCCTTCTACACAGCCTGTCTCCTAACATCTCCCAATCCTGTCATAGTCCCTTCTACACAGCCTGTCTCCTAACATCTCCCAATCCTGTCATAGTCCCTTCTACACAGCCTGTCTCCTAACATCTCCCAATCCTGTCATAGTCCCTTCTACACAGCCTGTCTCCTAACATCTCCCAATCCTGTCATAGTCCCTTCTACACAGCCTGTCTCCTAACATCTCCCAATCCTGTCATAGTCCCTTCTACACAGCCTGTCTCCTAACATCTCCCAATCCTGTCATAGTCCCTTCTACACAGCCTGTCTCCTAACATCTCCCAATCCTGTCATAGTCCCTTCTACACAGCCTGTCTCCTAACATCTCCCAATCCTGTCATAGTCCCTTCTACACAGCCTGTCTCCTAACATCTCCCAATCCTGTCATAGTCCCTTCTACACAGCCTGTCTCCTAACATCTCCCAATCCTGTCATAGTCCCTTCTACACAGCCTGTCTCCTAACATCTCCCAATCCTGTCATAGTCCCTTCTACACAGCCTGTCTCCTAACATCTCCCAATCCTGTCATAGTCCCTTCTACACGGTCTATCTCCTAACATCTCCCAATCCTGTCATAGTCCCTTCTACACAGCCTGTCTCCTAACATCTCCCAATCCTGTCATAGTCCCTTCTACACAGCCTGTCTCCTAACATCTCCCAATCCTGTCATAGTCCCTTCTACACAGCCTGTCTCCTAACATCTCCCAATCCTGTCATAGTCCCTTCTACACAGCCTGTCTCCTAACATCTCCCAATCCTGTCATAGTCCCTTCTACACAGCCTGTCTCCTAACATCTCCCAATCCTGTCATAGTCCCTTCTACACAGCCTGTCTCCTAACATCTCCCAATCCTGTCATAGTCCCTTCTACACAGCCTGTCTCCTGACATCTCCCAATCCTGTCATAGTCCCCTCTACACGGTCTATCTCCTTACATCTACCAATTCTGTCATAGTCCCTTATATACAGCCTGTCTCCTGACATCTCCCAATTCTGTCATAGTCCCTTCTACACAGCCTGTCTCCTGACATCTTCCAATCCTGTCATAGTCCCCTCTACACGGTCTATCTCCTGACATCTCCCAATCCTGTCATAGTCCCTTCTACACAGCCTATCTCCTAACATCTACCAATCCTGTCATAGTCCCTTCTACACGGTCTATCTCCTGACATCTCCCAATCCTGTCATAGTCCCCTCTACACAGTCTATCTCCTAACATCTCCCAATCCTGTCATAGTCCCCTCTACACAGCCTGTCTCCTAACATCTCCCAATCCTGTCATAGTCCCTTCTACACAGCCTATCTCCTAACATCTCCCAATCCTCTCATAGTCCCTTCTACACAGCCTGTCTCCTTACATCTCCCAATCCTGTCATAGTCCCCTCTACACAGCTTGTCTCCTAACATCTCCCAATCCTGTCATAGTCCCTTCTACACAGTCTATCTCCTAACATCTTCAATCCTGTCATAGTCCCTTTTTCAAACCCCATCTCAAATTACATCTTATGTGAATGTTAATCTTAATCATAGTCTAATAACAATTGTCTTGGAAAGGGACTATGGAGAATTAATGCAAATTTATTCCATAACATATGACTACACAACATCTCTATAGGTGTTAACTGATTATTTGGGATTTGTGTTAACAAATGACTTCGGAGTTCTAACATGGTCAAAGTTGACAAGCCTATCTGATCAAGTTCCTTAAACAGCTATGAAATCATTTGCAAACATAGCAACATTTATAACTCTCTACATATTAATAAACACAGTTATCAAATATAATGCCAAGAAACATTTAAGGCGAATCAGTAAGATTTTCTACAGGAAACTTACTACAGTACACAATACAACATGGTGCCTATCTACATTATGAACAACACAGTCACTTGTTGACAATGACTGTGAAATGTCTACGCTATGTATGCACAAACCTTACTCTATCCACACATCCTTAAACTAGGTTGACAACTCAATAGACACAAATAGACTAGGGTACTGACCCTGGAAATCTGGTCATCAAAGCCCTGTGCTTGGACAGCGACCGGCGTGTCGGGGGTCAGCTGTGGACTGCTCGACTGGTAGCCTTCCGGGCTACGTGGGGGAGGGGCCTGTGAATACATGGGATGCTGGTTATGCTGTGGGGTAGGAGTTTTGGGGGTAAGGGCTGGAGATTTGGGTGGTAAGTCGGATTGTGGGACCAATGTTATTGGAGGAGGAGGATGGTGTTTCAGTTCGTGCGGAAGCAGCCGGTGACGATAGTCCAAATCTCTCACATGACGTTGTTCCCGAACCATCTCTGCGGTTTTCAGCGAGAGATGAGATGCCTCGTCCATGTGGCTGATGTCTCCGTTTGTCTGCTGTTTGTCCCGATTGCCCATTCAGTGAGTGGTGGAAGACCAGAGAAGGAATACAGAAAGAAAAAAAAGGGCATGCAACAGTTAGACAAAAATCACATCCAAACAACAGGTCTTTACTGCAACAACACAGCACCACAGACACCATCATCCATAAACAACACATCTACCTTCATCGTTTTTTCAAAATAGTATTTATTGATTTCTAAAAAAAAAAAAAATTGTTCAGCTTATAAATTTTACCAGTACTATCATCTGTTTAAAAAATTCCAAAGTGATTTGAAGTTACAAGTTTCTTTTAACATTTTTTTATCCAAAATTTTAAATCTAAAATATAAGAATTATTTTGACAAACTTGTACATATATATATATGTACTTCTTTATCACAAATTTATATTTAATCTGTTTATGAAATTTTCAAGCATATCATTGATCCTGATCTACCCAGATCAAACTGATCACCAAGTCGACCAAATGTTTGATCTGTGATGCTGTGTTGACATGATGACAGAGGATTTTGCATGCTTATCTACCTCCTTCTGATGAATAATTATTATTTACAAAATGCACACATTAATGAAGAAATGTCTGTACATAAATATAGATAGATATTAACAATACACCTGCCACATGCCAAACAAGATACCATCTGTGAGAAAGACCAAAAACTGTGTGGTTTTATGTGAAATATCTGTTCAGCCCTAACACTGTTACCGTGACAACCAGACTGTAGACTCTCCTAATTACTCCATGTTCAATGGAAACCGTCAGAAATAATGGTTTTATTTGTAACATTTTTACTTAGTAGTTTATCACAAATATAGAAACTCTAATTTTGTTATTATCATGATAACTATTTTCTGTTGAATTTCTATGGAAGTCGAAAAATATTGTAATAATTGTGGAAATTCTTGATTCTGTAGAAATAAGAAATTAGATAAACATTGAAATCTGCCTAGACTCAATAACTCATGGACAACATTTATTGTTCAGAGTACATAGGTTCTATGATTGCATGGGTTTATCTAGTTTATACAGGGTTCAGTTTACACAAGTTGCACTGAAGCATGTTTCCCTTGATAAGCTATGCAGTAATTAACATTCTATACTTATTTCCAAATGATCAAATATAGTTATCGTAAGTAAAATTTGATTTCTTCTTATTGCCAGAATTAATGTTTGTCAAAAAATTCACACATTACCAATGGAGCTTTCCAATTACCTCATTAGAACTCTATGTCCACCTCAACTTATATGACTAGTTGTATAGATATCAACAGCCCGGTTGTCTGTGTAACTTAAAGGATGACAGAAGCAAGCATAAGCCACTTTATTAGTTCATTGTTATTTACATCAAAAGCTTAAGGAACTCTCAGGTCATGTTCTCTGCTGTTACAGTTTCTATACAAGGAACTCTCAGGTCATGTTCTCTGCTGTTCCAGTTTCTATACAAGGAACTCTCAGGTCATGTTCTCTGCTGTTATAGTTTCTATACAAGGAACTCTCAGGTCATGTTCTCTGCTGTTACAGTTTCTATACAAGGAACTCTCAGGTCATGTTCTCTGCTGTTACAGTTTCTATACAAGGAACTCTCAGGTCATGTTCTCTGCTGTTACAGTTTCTATACAAGGAACTCTCAGGTCATGTTCTCTGCTGTTACAGTTTCTATACAAGGAACTCTCAGGTCATGTTCTCTGCTGTTACAGTTTCTATACAAGGAACTCTCAGGTCATGTTCTCTGCTGTTACAGTTTCTATACAAGGAACTCTCAGGTCATGTTCTCTGCTGTTACAGTTTCTATACAAGGAACTCTCAGGTCATGTTCTCTGCTGTTACAGTTTCTATACAAGGAACTCTCAGGTCATGTTCTCTGCTGTTACAGTTTCTATACAAGGAACTCTCAGGTCATGTTCTCTGCTGTTACAGTTTCTATACAAGGAACTCTCAGGTCATGTTCTCTGCTGTTACAGTTTCTATACAAGGAACTCTCAGGTCATGTTCTCTGCTGTTACAGTTTCTATACAAGGAACTCTCAGGTCATGTTCTCTGCTGTTACAGTTTCTATACAAGGAACTCTCAGGTCATGTTCTCTGCTGTTACAGTTTCTATACAAGGAACTCTCAGGTCATGTTCTCTGCTGTTACAGTTTCTATACAAGGAACTCTCAGGTCATGTTCTCTGCTGTTACAGTTTCTATACAAGGAACTCTCAGGTCATGTTCTCTGCTGTTACAGTTTCTATACAAGGAACTCTCAGGTCATGTTCTCTGCTGTTACAGTTTCTATACAAGGAACTCTCAGGTCATGTTCTCTGCTGTTACAGTTTCTATACAAGGAACTCTCAGGTCATGTTCTCTGCTGTTACAGTTTCTATACAAGGAACTCTCAGGTCATGTTCTCTGCTGTTACAGTTTCTATACAAGGAACTCTCAGGTCATGTTCTCTGCTGTTACAGTTTCTATACAAGGAACTCTCAGGTCATGTTCTCTGCTGTTACAGTTTCTATACAAGGAACTCTCAGGTCATGTTCTCTGCTGTTACAGTTTCTATACAAGAAACTCTCAGGTCATGTTCTCTGCTGTTACAGTTTCTATACAAGAAACTCTCAGGTCATGTTCTCTGCTGTTACCGTTTTATATACAAGGAACTCTCAGGTCATGTTCTCTGCTGTTACAGTTTCTATACAAGGAACGCTCAGGTCATGTTCTCTACTGTTACAGTTTCTATACAAGGAATGCCTAAGTCATATTCTCTGCTGTCAACGTTTCTATACAAGAGGCCCAGAGGGCCTGTATCGCTCACCTGGATATCTTAGCAAGCATGGCAAAATATTCTCCAAATAAGATCCAAGGGAATGGGCCAGACCCCAAGGCCAATCCTTGTAGCATATCTGTATTAGATTTTTCATGCCCAGCAATTTTGTTGTTGGTTATGGGGTGGGGATCTCAACTGTTTCCAAGGTGTGACTCAGAAACTAGGTTCCTAAGGTTGTGGCCGGACCCAAGGATCAATTATAATATCATGGCTGCATTCATCTCTTTATTCCAAGCATTTTTATATACAGTTTTGGGGTGGGGATATCAACCGTTTCAAAGTTATGACCCAGAGACTGTCTCCAAGGGTGGGGCCAGACTCCAGGGCCATCCTGAAAGCATATGTGCATTCTTCTTTTTTTACTTAGGAATTGTATATATGGTTATAGGGTGGGGATGTCAAGCAGTTCCAAGCAATAAACTATTTTTTTTGCCCCGCCCAGGAGGTCAGCCCCACCATTTGTACAATTTTGAAACCCCGCCTCCCATGAATGCTTCCGACCAAATATGATTGATATCCAGTGCACAGTTCTACAGAAGAAGTCGTTTATAGCAATATGGCCTAATTGCCCCCTTTTGGCCCTGCCCTACCATTGGTACAATGTTGAATCCCCACCTCCTAGGGATGCTTCGAGTCAAATTTAGTTAAATTCCAATCAGTGGCTAAGAAGAAGAAGTCGTTTGAAGAAATTGTCGACAGACGGACTGACGCCATGGTATATATGGCATAAGCTGCGAACAAGGAATGCTCAAGTCATGTTTTCCGATGTTACGTTTTTATGCTGCAATCAGGCAAGAGCAGAAATGTGCATCATTTAGTGCATGTTACTCTCAATTAGTGTATAACATTACAGTCAGGAATATAGATACATTTTAATTTGGAAGAAAACATGTTGAGAGGTTGATAGATTTAGCTACAAGTATACGGTAAAAGTTTTCTTAGATACTTGTAAAACCAAACAGAGAAGATGCCTTACCTGGCACCGGAGTTATATTATAGGTAGTTTTCATTATTTACAAATACGAACTGTAGTAAAATTTTAGCCATTTACTACTTTTGGGCCCTGCAATCTTATTGCTAGCTCATCAAATTATTCCAAACAAGTCCACCTAAGTTTGAATAATTTCCTGCTGAAAATGGTCAAAATATACCCAAAAGTGATACTTCCCTATATAAGTTTTAAACTTATAACTCGACCCCCACCACAAGGGAGAACAGATGACCCGAGGTTACTGAAATTTACAATTTGAACGATGACCTGAGTTACTGAAATTTACAATTTGAATGATGACCTGAGTTACTGAAATTTACAATTTGAATGATGACCTGAGTTTCTGAAATTTACAATTTGAACGATGACCTGAGTTACTGAAATTCACAATTTGAACGATGACCTGAGTTACTGAAATTCACAATTTGAATAACGTCCCTGATGATATTTCAATCAATGAAGAGAATCAGATGCTAGTACATCGGAGTCTACAGAATATTTTTGAAATATTGGGGTTGGGGCAGGAAGCCCAATTTATTTGATTCGATACCCTCTTTCTACAAGGATGATTCTAACCAAGATTGAATGAATTTAACATGTTGTGTTTGATTTGAGTTTAAATTTTAAAGTATTTGCTGGGGGAAATTACAAAGAAAAAATCCCATTTCTAAACTGTACAATCTACAAATAAAACATTTCATTTCTTTTTTAATTAAAATGGTTACTAAAATCTGGCATGGGCAGATGAGTTAATCAACTTAACTGAAAATTTCTTATATTCTAAAAAGGATAAATATTATAACTAGAATAACAATCTATCAATCCCAACAAATCTTGTGGAATGAAAAATATGTTATACCTTCTAATGAAAATGATAAGACTACTACATTACATCTATATCTCTGAATATAATGATGAATCTATGATCATTGCATTAAATTCCAAGTCAAACATACATAATAATAGTATTTCACAAGCCTATAGAAGTAGAACTGAAAAAATCATACATAACACATTCTATATCATACCTGATGGAAGTCTATATATTCATAGCAAATATAAATCTATCACCAGTTTCATATATATACTAAATGCTGTATAAACAGAAAACATGAACAAGGATACTTAAATAGAATATATTTCTAGCTACACATGGAGTTAGGTGAGGATAATATCAAAATAAAACCTGTTGGAAAATGAGCAAAGGAGAGTTCCCAGTTCACATGGTCTCTTAATGTTGAAATGAAACACTGGACAGGCAAACATTTTTCCAAAAAAATCCAAACATCTTTTTTATTTTGATAAAAAGTCAGTCATATTCAGTCCTATATAGGATGTTTTAAGAGTTATTTTGAAAAGTAATTTCTCAGTCATATTCAGTGCTATATAGGATGTTTTAAGAGTTATTTTGAAAAGTAATTTCTCAGTCATATTCAGTCCTATATAGGATGTTTTAAGAGTTATTTTGATAAGTAATTTCTCAGTCACATTCAGTCCTATATAGGATGTTTTAAGAGCACCCTTTCATACCTAGACATGGTCTCATTAATCTCTCAGTATTAAAACTTTATTGTGCCTTTACCACTAATCAGAATACAATGTTTTTACCACTTATCATAATGCAATGTTTTACCACTTATCAGAATACAATGTTTTACCACTTATCATAATGCAATGTTTTACCACTTATCAGAATACAATGTTTTACCACTTATCAGAATACAATGTTTTACCACTTATCAGAATACAATGTTTTACCACTTATCATAATGCAATGTTTTACCACTTATCAGAATACAATGTTTTACCACTTATCAGAATACAATGTTTTACCACTTATCAGAATACAATGTTTTACCACTTATCATAATGCAATGTTTTACCACTTATCAGAATACAATGTTTTACCACTTATCAGAATACAATGTTTTACCACTTATCAGAATACAATGTTTTACCACTTATCATAATGCAATGTTTTACCACTTATCAGAATACAATGTTTTACCACTTATCAGAATACAATGTTTTACCACTTATCAGAATACAATGTTTTACCACTTATCATAATGCAATGTTTTACCACTTATCAGAATACAATGTTTTACCACTTATCAGAATACAATGTTTTACCACTTATCAGAATACAATGTTTTACCACTTATCATAATGCAATGTTTTACCACTTATCAGAATACAATGTTTTACCACTTATCAGAATACAATGTTTTACCACTTATCAGAATACAATGTTTTACCACTTATCATAATGCAATGTTTTACCACTTATCAGAATACAATGTTTTACCACTTATCAGAATACAATGTTTTACCACTTATCAGAATACAATGTTTTACCACTTATCATAATGCAATGTTTTACCACTTATCAGAATACAATGTTTTACCACTTATCAGAATACAATGTTTTACCACTTATCAGAATACAATGTTTTACCACTTATCATAATGCAATGTTTTACCACTTATCAGAATACAATGTTTTACCACTTATCAGAATACAATGTTTTACCACTTATCAGAATACAATGTTTTACCACTTATCATAATGCAATGTTTTACCACTTATCAGAATACAATGTTTTACCACTTATCAGAATACAATGTTTTACCACTTATCAGAATACAATGTTTTACCACTTATCATAATGCAATGTTTTACCACTTATCAGAATACAATGTTTTACCACTTATCAGAATACAATGTTTTACCACTTATCAGAATACAATGTTTTACCACTTATCATAATGCAATGTTTTACCACTTATCAGAATACAATGTTTTACCACTTATCAGAATACAATGTTTTACCACTTATCAGAATACAATGTTTTACCACTTATCAGAATACAATGTTTTACCACTTATCAGAATACAATGTTTTACCACTTATCAGAATACAATGTTTTACCACTTATCAGAATACAATGTTTTACCACTTATCAGAATACAATGTTTTACCACTTATCAGAATACAATGTTTTACCACTTATCAGAATACAATGTTTTACCACTTATCAGAATACAATGTTTTACCACTTATCAGAATACAATGTTTTACCACTTATCAGAATACAATGTTTTACCACTTATCAGAATACAATGTTTTACCACTTATCAGAATACAATGTTTTACCACTTATCAGAATACAATGTTTTACCACTTATCAGAATACAATGTTTTACCACTTATCAGAATACAATGTTTTACCACTTATCAGAATACAATGTTTTACCACTTATCAGAATACAATGTTTTACCACTTATCAGAATACAATGTTTTACCACTTATCAGAATACAATGTTTTACCACTTATCAGAATACAATGTTTTACCACTTATCAGAATACAATGTTTTACCACTTATCAGAATACAATGTTTTACCACTTATCAGAATACAATGTTTTACCACTTATCAGAATACAATGTTTTACCACTTATCAGAATACAATGTTTTACCACTTATCATAATGCAATGTTTTACCACTTATCAGAATACAATGTTTAACCACTAATCAGAATACAATGTTTTACCACTTATCAGAATACAATGTTTTACCACTTATCAGAATACAATGTTTTTACCACTTATCAGAATACAATGTTTTTACCACTTATCAGAATACAATGTTTTTACCACTTATCAGAATACAATGTTTTTACCACTTATCAGAATACAATGTTTTTACCACTTATCAGAATACAATGTTTTTACCACTTATCAGAATACAATGTTTTTACCACTTATCAGAATACAATGTTTTTACCACTTATCAGAATACAATGTTTTTACCACTAATCAGAATACAATGTTTTTACCACTTATCATAATGCAATGATTTTACCACTTATCAGAATACAATGTTTTTACCACTGATCAGCATACAATGTTTTTACCACTTATCAGAATACAATGTTTTTACCACTTATCATAATGCATTTTTTTTTACCACTGATCATAATGCAATGTTTTACCACTTATCAGAATACAATGTGTTTACCTCTTATCAGCATACAATGTTTTTACCACTTATCAGAATACAATGTTTTTACCACTAATCAGAATACAATGTTTTTACCACTTATCATAATGCAATGATTTTACCACTTATCAGAATACAATGTTTTTACCACTGATCAGCATACAATGTTTTTACCACTTATCAGAATACAATGTTTTTACCACTTATCAGAATACAATGTCAATTTCCATTTTACAATGATGAGTTTAAGGACTGATAGTCACAAAATATTCAGATTCAACAAAAATCTGAACTAAATTTATCTTAGTTACTTATTAATCCCCACCGGGAAAGCATTGCCCATCAGTTACCATAGAGAATCGGATATTTGTTTTTTGCCCAAACTGCCCTTTTTCCATTGATGTGTTTGTGTAATAGTTCCCACTGATTCTCTAGATTTATATGACATGGCATTATTATCTCTAAGGTTTCATGAAATTAGTACAATTTTGAAAATTTTGAAAAAATAAGGTAAATTGCATTCGGAGTGTGGCGGATTACCGAACAAGTGGCCAAAACCCCCTGAACTGGATGTATAATGAAATCAAAGGTTTCAATTTGGATTTATTAACAAATCTCATATGCATGCAAATCATCATCAAACAAATGATCACTTGTCCTCCATATGGACAGTAAAGGTAACAGACATGATAGAATCTGTTAAAACTTTAGTAATGGCTGAAATGCTTTGAAATGAGATCTCATATCTTATATATCATGCAAAACAGACCACCATACCCAGACATTCTTGTGTTTGACAACATTGAAATGAAGTCTGAAATTCTGACTCAAATATTGTAGAAACAAGTAAAAAGAAAGTGTTTTTTTGCAATTCTTACGAGATTTTTGGTATGAAAATAGCCAAACATTTTGAATTTAAATATCATAGAAATCAGTATTTTTTTTTTTTTATCAAAATTGAGTTGAAATCACAATTCTTACGAGATTATTAGTATGAAAATAGCCAAACATTTTGAATTTAAATATCATAGAAATCAGTATATATTTTTTTTAATATCAAAATTGAGTTGAAATTTAAAGCACTACCAAGTGTTTCAGTGTCCAACAGTGAGAGACCAGACAGAGCACAGAGCATTGTCCTAAGCGAGGTGTAACAGCAGGTTCACGTCTATAAAACAGGGACAGTGAGTCTGTGTGCCTACCTCTGTAGTCGACCAGCCACATTTCTCTATGCTGTCGGTGGTGCTGTACCCAGAGTCACTACTCAGCACCGTGTGACGTTTCCAGGCCTTACTCTCTGGTGACTCCAACATGTTGCGGAATTCCTCTGATGATCTGTAATTCATAAATGTAATAAAGACATTGATTCGTTTAGGATTGATACAGCCCGGGTCAAAAGTGTTGGAGCAAGCGACTCCAATCTCTAACTAGGGTGGGGTTTTGTTCCCTTATCCTCCTTATGAATGAAACCAATAGAGCACTTACATGTTAGTAAGGGCCACACCATGTGTCCTAACATAACCCTACCTGGTCTATTTTAAGTAACAGCGACCTCGTCCTTGACATTCAAAACTTTTTAAACTCCTATTGCATATCTAAATAACTCAGTGTATCACCATGTCAAATTTCAAATTGATTAGTGTTCTGGATTCTGAGATAAGGACCGTACACTCTTGTTCAGAAAGATTGGTCTTTTGGATTCCGAATTAGTTGCCGGAAACGGAAAAGTGAACAGATGGATGGACAGAGTAATTACTAAAGGGCAGCCACATCTCTGATCCACGGCCCTAATTATCACATTAATTTGAGATTTCATTTTGTATAAATAGATTTGTTGGTCAAGAATTTCAGAACCAAAATTAAACTTTGATGTGCAGGAATGTTTAATTATGATTTTTCATGAAATCAATGATATGCTAACCAGTGCAGCATACTGGATTTCATACCCACTGATAATAAAAGGTGACAGTATAAGTTAAAAATCCATCTACATAATTGATACATAATTTACTCATCCTCGTCCATATATCCAACATGAACAGGAAGCACATTGTTATATATATACTTTTACATTTTCTTGGGAATGGTATACTAGGATCAACCTTTTTGTGAAAATGCTATAAAACTTTTAATGTTTCATGAGATTTTGCTGATATTGGATTCAAAATTCTATCTTAATAAATATCCAAAAACTTGTGAGATTTCCAATAATGATTTCTTGACATTGAACTTTTGTAGAACTGGAGATTTTAGCGAATAAGCAGTGCTACATCTTTATCGTTTGTAACATGATTGCTGTGAGTGATGGGACAGACACGTACAGGGACTGCTGTGGTGGTAGAGATTTTCTGAGACGTTTCATTTCAGCATCGTTCATGACGCCTCTTTTCCTCTCCTCCCTGATAGCCTCTATCTGAAGGAACTTCATGATGTGCTGTTTACCTTTGGTACATACCTGATGAACACAAACAAACAAACAACATGAACAAGTCACCTATACCAGGTACATAACCATATAACTTGACCAAACATAACCATATAACTTGACCAAACAATATTTCTCAAAATCCATATATAATATGATTTACATTATCTATAGTAATCTATAAACAATATGATTAACATTATCTGTAGTTTTAAATTTTCAAATATATTTCTCAAAATCCATATATAATATGATTTACATTATCTATAGTAATCTATATACAATATGATTTACATTATATCTATAGTTTTAAATTTTCAAATCATATACTCTCCTTCCACATTTTCCCCTCTAAAAAACATTTGAAAACAACACATATATTCAATAAGTTGCTGAATTGTAAATAAATTCAAATATCTTGTACACCAACTCTATAAAAACATGCAAATTCGTGGAATTTATATCCCCCGCTTGCAGGACATATTGTAGGTAAACATGATTAAAGTTATAGGTTTGAACATGTGAGTATCGTGCTGTTGAGACATAATGTATAGCTTGAAACTTGTGGGTATTACAGTGTAAATTAATCGTTTAATCCATCAGAATTTACTAACCTCATTAATTATCCGTAAATATGCACAAATGACATTGGTTGGCAAACTTAGCATGAGTCGGATGTGCATACGGAATTTGGTTGAAATATCTGCACAATATCTACAGCAATTTTCACACGAAAACCAAAGAGTGCCCGAGCCAGGTGGAAGACAGAGGAACACAAACATCAAGTTTGAAGGAATTTGGCTAATATTTGCTGAGTTATTAAGCGGAAACTGCAGATAATGATGTTTTTCGTCCTCGAACTTGGCTGAGCCCTTAAGGCATTTAACCCTGGTACCAAGTTTGAAGAAAATTGGTTAACATTTGTTGCAGTTATTGCACGGAAACGAAGCGTGACAGACAGGCAGACAGACAAACTCAAATTAATATCCCTCGTTTCGGTGAAAGCGGGGGATAAAAAATTGAAAATCAAGGTTATTTTTTGCAGGCACTAGTTTCCTTCACTAAATGGTTTTGAAGGTCTGCATATACATAATCAGTTTTAACTACATTTGCCGCAATGTAACAGAACACTGCAGTAAGAGGGGTTTTGTTCCCTTATCCTCCTTATGAATGAAATCAAGTGCAAATTACATTTAGTAAAAAAACGATGCATCTTTGCTTTCATTTGTGACGCAGTTTTAGAGTTTACTGTATTCTCTGGGGGGTTTCTGATAGTAGGGTAAGTATTGAACTAGAACTGTAAGCATACTACTACCCCCCCCCCCCCCCCCCCCCTCCCCCCATTATGCCATTAAGTATGTGTCCTCTATGGATCACTCCAAAGATTAATCAACAAAGCTAACCACATAGAACTCATAGTATAACTGATATTTTCTCAGCCAATCACAGTGATCTCAAATCCTTCAATGTAAACATCAGTAAACATCAACATAAGTTTGGACGGACAGACTGACCAGTAAACATTGACACAAGTTTGGACGGCCAGACTGACCAGTAAACATCGACACAAGTTTGGACAGACAGACTCACTCAGATCAATAAACATCGACATAAGTTTGGACGGACAGACTCACTCAGACCAGTAAACATTGACATAAGTTTGGACGGCCAGACTGACCAGTAAACATTGACACAAGTTTGGACAGACAGACCGACTCACCAGTAAACATTGACATAAGTTTGGACGGCCAGACTGACCAGTAAACATCGACACAAGTTTGGACAGACAGACACACTCAGATCAATAAACATCGACATAAGTTTGGACGGACAGACTCACTCAGACCAGTAAACATTGACATAAGTTTGGACGGCCAGTCTGACCAGTAAACATTGACACAAGTTTGGACGGCCAGACTGACCAGTTTTAACGGCCATACTGACCAGTAAACATTGACACAAGTTTGGACAGACAGACTGACTCACCCAGTAAACATCGGCATAAGTTTGGACAGACAGACTGACCAGTAAACAACTATACAAGTTTGGACGGACAGACTGACCAGTAAACATCAACACAAGTTTGGACGGACAGACTGACCAGTAAACATTGACACAAGTTTGGAAGACAGACTGACCAGTAAACATTGACACAAGTTCTGACGGACAGACTGACCAGTAAACATCTACACAAGTTTTGACGGACAGACTGACCAGTAAACATTGATACAAGCTGCAACAAAAGACTCTCAAAGAGTTTAAAGCCCTTCTATGATGTCTGTGAGAGGAGCAGACTTACGTGAGCTGGTGGCTGGGTTAACGGATTGTTGTCAAGGACTATTTCTTCTAAGGTTTCTATTTTTCGAAACAATGTGGGTATCTTGGAGATTTTATTGCTTGAAAAGTCCAGCTTTCGTAGATTTAATTTACTAATTTCTGAAAAGATAAAAAGATAAAATTGCATGAAAAAATACGGTTTAAGATGTTTCAAGGACTTTAAAAACGTATTAATTTATATCTGCTGGGAAATAAAAAAAAGTTACACAAGGATTTAGCAAATTTTGAATACAACTCAATTGGTTACAACAATATGTTCAGAATAGATTACCATATTTTTCAAAATCTTCATTACAAGTGTGAACCACTATTAGATACAACACTACTTACCTATTGGTAATTCAATCAAAAGGTTGCGCCGAACATTGAGGGATCGGAGAGACTTCAAGTCTCCTATCTGGCTAGGAAGGTGTGAAATCTCATTACAACTCACATCCTGAAATGACAACATATGCCATTTGGATTTAGGGATATACGCTGCCTTTCAACATTTTACCTGTGTTGTATCAAAGCATGCATCTGTCTCATCAATGAATTACTTCAAATGAAATTTACATTCATGAAATATCAGAGTACTTTATGAACTTTTCTGAAAGGTAATTATAATGCATGTCACTTTGTAATCAGGTGCATACACCCCTGATCTGATATTTCTTTATACTAAAAACATGTTTTGATTTACTTGTCTTACAGTTCTAAGTGGGTTTTCTTTTTAGATATTACCTGGCATTATCAGTAATTTACTGACTACGAAAAACTTTGAAACTCTGAAATGACGTGTGTTTTTTGAGGAAACGGGGATCCTGTCTTTTTTAAAAGAAACAAATATCCATCTATCCAACAGTACTAAGCATTTTCCCGTAGAACAACTAGAAATGTTGTTTTTGATGCAAGACAGTTAGGTGGGGTTGACATTTCGACATCAAGAGCTTTCCTCCCTTCTCGAATATATGAACCTTGGGGGTGTCATTTTTACCGAAAGTCGATCTAAACCCCTAAAACATGTAAAAATTATTAGTTTAGGTCCAAATATAGCTGTAACAAATTTTCAAGTCCCTGTGTGTGTGACGTCTGTAAGATATAAAGTATCAAGCTGACTATACTGTGAGATATAGAGTATCAAGCTGACTATACTGTGAGACATCTGTAAGTTATATAGTATCAAGTTGACTACACTGTGAGACATCTGTAAGTTATAGAGCATCAAGCTGACTATACTGTGATATGTCTGTAAGTTTGAGTATCAAGCTGACTATAATGAGAGATGTCTGTAAGTGATAGAGTATCAAGTTGACCACACTGTGATATGTCTGTAAGATATAGAGTATCAAGTTGACTATACTGCGAGACGTCTGTAAGTGATAGAGTATCAAGTTGACTATACTGTGAGACATCTGTAAGTGATAGAGTATCAAGTTGACCATACTGTGAGACATCTGTAAGTTATAGAGTATCAAGCTGACTATAATGTGAGACGTCTGTAAGTTTGAGTATCAAGCTGACTATATTGAGAGATGTCTGTAAGTGATAGAGTATCAAGTTGACTATACAGCGAGACGTCTGTAAGATATAGAGTATCAAGCTGACTATTCTGTGAGACATCTGTAAGATATAGAGTATCAAGCTGACTATACTGTGATATGTCTGTTAGATATAGAGTATAAAGCTGACTATACTGTGATCATGATATGTCTGTTAGATATAGAGTATCAAGCTGACTAAACTGTGATATGTCGGTAAGATATCGAGTATCAAGCTGACTATACTGTGAGTCGTCTGTATGTAACAGAGTATCAAGCTGACTATTCTGTGAGACGTCTGTAAGATATAGAGCATCAAGCTGACTTTACTGTGATATGTCTGTAAGATATAGAGCATCAAGCTGACTATTCTGTGAGACATCTGTAAGATATATAGAGTATCAAGCTGACTATACTGTGATATGTCTGTAAGATATAGAGTACAAAGCTGACTATACTGTGATCATGATATGTCTGTAAGATATAGAGTATCAAGTTGACTATACTGCGAGACATCTGCAAGATATAGAGTATCAAGCAGACTATTCTGTGAGACGTCTGTAAGATATAGAGTATCAAGCTGACTATACTGTGATATGTCTGTATGTAACAGAGTATCAAGTGTTTCTAACATGCTGTAACAGCCTCTCACAGCAAATGTTGGCAGAATGGAATGTCTTAATTTCAACAGATTCGACTGTTCCACATGTTGTTGTACACCTCCAGCGCTGTGACCAGTAAGGGAGACCTGGGAAGTGTACACCTCCAGGCACTGTTGCCAGTAAGGGAGACCTGGGAAGTGTACACGTGTTTGACTCATACAATCAAATTACTCATTTACAAAGCTGTTGTTACACCAATAACAAAGGCATTTGATTTTCAATCCTGCTGTTTTTGCTGCTGGAGGTTTGGTCTCCGAGACATACAGATATTAATCATTATTTACATAAATGCATCCACACTTTCAACAGACCTGACTCATACACATGCATGTGAAAAAGAACTTAATCTTAAACGTATAGTTTTAGTATTGGCAATGGACCATCATGTACAGTTTGTTTCAAGTGATTTCGTTCTGAAACCCTGCGTGGGCGACCACTGCAAGTGTCACTCTGGTGAAGGGGATTTAAGCCCCCTAGCGACCTCACCTGGACAATGTTAAGGATATGCTCCCCTACGTCCGGTTGAGTAGCATTGGGAATTCGAATTAGACAGTCAATCGGCAGTTAACTAATGTTCTGTACATTGGATATCACTGACAGTCCAGGTTGCCTGAATGCTATATATGCTGCATGCACAAGTATTTCATGAAATATATTATAGTATTCTGTATTTACCATTCTATTCCTGTGTTAATGTATTGGACCTACCCATCTATCCTGTATTTACCATTCTATTCCTGTGTTAGTGTATTGGACCTACCCATCTATTCTGTATTTACCATTCTATTCCTGTGTTAGTGTATTGGACCTACCCATCTATTCTGTATTTACCATTCTATTCCTGTGTTAATGTATTGGACCTACCCATCTATTCTGTATTTACCATTCTATTCCTGTGTTAATGTATTGGACCTACCCATCTATTCTGTATTTACCATTCTATTCCTGTGTTAATGTATTGGACCTACCCATCTATTCTGTATTTACCATTCTATTCCTGTGTTAATGTATTGGACCTACCCATCTATTCTGTATTTACCATTCTATTCCTGTGTTAATGTATTGGACCTACCCATCTATTCTGTATTTACCATTCTATTCCTGTGTTAATGTATTGGACCTACCCATCTATTCTGTATTTACCATTCTATTCCTGTGTTAATGTATTGGACCTACCCATCTATTCTGTATTTACCATTCTATTCCTGTGTTAATGTATTGGACCTACCCATCTATTCTGTATTTACCATTCTATTCCTGTGTTAATGTATTGGACCTACCCATCTATTCTGTATTTACCATTCTATTCCTGTGTTAATGTATTGGACCTACCCATCTATTCTGTATTTACCATTCTATTCCTGTGTTAATGTATTGGACCTACCCATCTATTCTGTATTTACCATTCTATTCCTGTGTTAATGTATTGGACCTACCCATCTATTCTGTATTTACCATTCTATTCCTGTGTTAATGTATTGGACCTACCCATCTATTCTGTATTTACCATTCTATTCCTGTGTTAATGTATTGGACCTACCCATCTATTCTGTATTTACCATTCTATTCCTGTGTTAATGTATTGGACCTACCCATCTATTCTGTATTTACCATTCTATTCCTGTGTTAATGTATTGGACCTACCCATCTATTCTGTATTTACCATTCTATTCCTGTGTTAATGTATTGGACCTACCCATCTATTCTGTATTTACCATTCTATTCCTGTGTTAATGTATTGGACCTACCCATCTATTCTGTATTTACCATTCTATTCCTGTGTTAATGTATTGGACCTACCCATCTATTCTGTATTTACCATTCTATTCCTGTGTTAATGTATTGGACCTACCCATCTATTCTGTATTTACCATTCTATTCCTGTGTTAATGTATTGGACCTACCCATCTATTCTGTATTTACCATTCTATTCCTGTGTTAATGTATTGGACCTACCCATCTATTCTGTATTTACCATTCTATTCCTGTGTTAATGTATTGGACCTACCCATCTATTCTGTATTTACCATTCTATTCCTGTGTTAATGTATTGGACCTACCCATCTATTCTGTATTTACCATTCTATTCCTGTGTTAATGTATTGGACCTACCCATCTATTCTGTATTTACCATTCTATTCCTGTGTTAATGTATTGGACCTACCCATCTATTCTGTATTTACCATTCTATTCCTGTGTTAATGTATTGGACCTACCCATCTATTCTGTATTTACCATTCTATTCCTGTGTTAATGTATTGGACCTACCCATCTATTCTGTATTTACCATTCTATTCCTGTGTTAATGTATTGGACCTACCCATCTATTCTGTATTTACCATTCTATTCCTGTGTTAATGTATTGGACCTACCCATCTATTCTGTATTTACCATTCTATTCCTGTGTTAATGTATTGGACCTACCCATCTATTCTGTATTTACCATTCTATTCCTGTGTTAGCGTATTGGACCTACCCATCTATTCTGTATTTACCATTCTATTCCTGTGTTAGTGTATTGGACCTACCCATCTATTCTGTATTTACCATTCTATTCCTATGTTAGTGTATTGGACCTACCCATACAGAGGACTGTATTGAAACATTTACATTATACAACAATCAGGAAAAAAAGTAATCTCACAATAAATCTATTTGTTCTTAGTCTGTAATCTTGAGGAAGAGGAGATGTTCCGATTTTTGTATAAGTTACCCTGCTTTCTTTTTTCTTTAAATATGACATATTATGTGAAATTACTCTTGGGTTTTTTAATATAGTAAATAACCTACATATTCAACTTACTATTTCCATGAGTTTATCCAGGACACCAATCTCTTCAGGAAGTGAGACCAGCTTATTGTGACTAGCAATCAGGACCTCCAGTTGGTGTAACTGGGATATAAACGTCGGGATCATGGACAGCTGGTTTCGACTGGAAAACACAAAATATCACAACATTTATATAGTCATTAAAATCTTACAAGAAGGCCCTAGTTCTTATAAAAGAAATCTGAAAAATCTTACCTCTAGTCATTTTATTTAGCTGAAGAATTTAGATTTGGGGACTTGAAGGGGAAAAAAGCATCAGAAAACATCCCCAGTTTCATTTACATTTGTAAGTCTATAAAGGAGTTCCATTACAATGAAGCCTTATTGCCTGCGGTGTACTCAATGCTGTAACGGTGTACCAAATGCTGTGACGATGTACCCAATGCTGTGACAGTGTATCCAATGCTGTAACAGTGTACCCAATGCTGTAACGGTGTACCTAATGCTGTAATGGTGTACCATATGCTGTTATGATGTACCTAATGCTGTGACAGTGTATCCAATGCTGTGACGGTGTACCCAATGCTGTAACGGTGTACCCAATGCTGTAACGGTGTACCCAATGCTGTGACGGTGTACCCAATGCTGTTACAGTGTACCCAATGCTGTTACGGTGTACCCAATGCTGTAACGGTGTACCCAATGCTGTGACGGTGTACCCAATGCTGTAATGGTGTACCAAATGCTGCCTGGTTCTATCAGTGTGGCCTTATCAACTCCAAACATAAACAAATCACCCAAGACCAACACCTTGATATTCACAAGCTTCTCTAAAACAAGGCTGGCATTCTTGTTTACAGATTCTCAATTAGCAGTTTCCCAAGTAACCAAATTATTTCTAACCACAATTCTACATTTACAGGAAGTATTAAAATACATACAGAAAGAAAAAATCTGTTTGCCCTTTAATTACTTACAGATAACCATTTCAGACTCAGGCCTAGCTAATTACTTACAGATAACCATCGCAGACCCAGGCCTAGCTAATTACTTACAGATAACCATTTCAGACCCAGGCCTAGCTAATTACTTACAGATAACCATTTCAGACCCAGGCTTAGCTAATTACTTACAGTTAACCATTTCAGACCCAGGCCTAGCTAATTACTTACAGATAACCATTTCAGACCCAGGCCTAGCTAATGACTAACATATAACCATTTCAGGCCCAGGCCTAGCTAATGACTTACAGATAACCATTTCAGACCCAGGCCAACCATTTCAGACCCAGGCCTAGCTAATGACTAACAGATAACCATTTCAGACCCAGGCCTAGCTAATGACTTACAGATAACCATCTCAGACCCAGGCCTAGCTAATGACTTACAAATAACCATTTCAGTCCCAGGCCTAGCTAATTACTTACAAATAACCATCTCACACCCAGCCCTAGCTAATTACTTACAGATAACCAACTCAGACCCAGGCCTAGCTAATTACTTACAGATAACCATCTCAAACCCAGGCCTAGCTAATGACTTACAGATAACCATCTAAGACCCAGGCCTAGCTAATTACTTACAGATAACCATCTCAGACCCAGGCCTAGCTAATTACTTAGCACTAATGTGGATACGTATTGTGTTGACACTTCCCAGTCTGATGATATCAAGTATACTAATGTGGATACATAACTCCTCATAGTTTTCCGTTGTGTTTACAGTGGACACAAATTAGTCATTATTTCAATGGTTCCATGTCAAAGTTACGATAGGCTTACCTTGAAACAAAAACTCTTAATTTCTCCCTTTATACATATCAGTTTTTGATTTTTATGAGCCTGACACAAAGATAAGATTTCAGATTTCAAACTGAACTTTTTTCCCATTTTACATTTTAAAAGTAAAGTCGTTTAAAATGAAACAACTACATTCAAACTTTTTCCTGAAAATTTTTGTCATGATGACAACATTTTGTCTTAAACTGAATAAAATACACATTTAATTTAGCTTCCGATTGTAAAACGTGTTTCTGGGCGAGTAGAATTACAGTAACTTATTGTCTCAGGCTGGACGTATTCTCCATTCTTTATACCCCTGAGAGTTTGTATTGGACATGAAATCATCCTTATCATATAAATATCATACAGATGTAACAAAGTTGAGACATTAGTGAGGAGCTATGTACCATTAGCCGTGACAAACTTTGGTACTACTCATTTATAATTCCTCAGTAACGTTTTATGATACAGCTATAGTATCTATCACACAGCAACATACATACAGAGTATCAATGACCCGATACATCATCCCTGACCAGTCAAACAAGGCTTCTATCTCTGGCATTGTCACCTAACAGAAAACCATTTTCAGCATCATCCCAACTTTGTATAAAACATATAGTTAATCTGTGTAATCTGATACCCAAACATTCAAACAGTATGTCTAGTTCAACATAACTATGTGCTTCCATCTTTGAGTTATCAAATAAAGAATGATGTATTTGGTGATCTTGTCTGATCCTCTAGATCTTCAGACCATTATATATAGCTACATTCCACAAGGTGTTGGATAAGGCAGGTTTTACTACCTATTAATGATGCTCTTCAACCTCATGATCGTCCCCAAACTGATACAATACTTTTACACGTATCACTGACCTCTCAAACATTTATAGAAAATCAACTGATTGTTTCATCTGTGGAATCCATTTAAGTCTGGAAAGATAATATGGCTGATTTAGCCTACCATCAAACAACCAGAGCCAGAAATAACATTAAAACATGTCATTGTTGATAAAAACAAAGGCGTGGCTCCACAACCCCCACACATTAGACCTGAACAATTGGGAAATCATTCTCCAGGTTGTGCTTGAATGCTTATCGTATCAGCACTGAGATGGTAGCTACTGTAGCAGACTTTGGCAGCATCACCTATCTGTATCCCTCGCCTTTGAGATACCACCAGTGATGAAAACCACCTGTTTGTAATGCTGTTTTTATTTTGATGCAATAAATGCTTTTTTGCCCTATTGCTTTGATTGTTTGTCATCTTTTCTCTGACTAAGCTACTGTTGTGTATTGGCAGACAGTAAGAACCTGGGAACTATGTAACCTATATAACACATCACTGGTGCTGTCAGTACAACACATCACTGGTGCTGTCAGTGTCACTGGTGCTGTCAGTACAACACAAATGGTGCTGTACAGTACAACACATAACTGGTGCTGTACAGTACAACACATCACTGGTGCTGTCAGTACAACACATCACTGGTGTTATCACTGCTGCTGTACAGTACAACACATCACTGGTGCTGGCAGTGTCACTGGTGCTGTCAGTACAACACAAATCGTTCTGTACAGTACAACACATAACTGGTGCTGTACACTACAACACATCACTGGTGCTGTCAGTACAGCACATCACTGGGGCTGTCAGTACAACACATCACTGGTGCTGTACGGTACAACACATCACTGGTGCTGTCAGTACAACTAATCTCTGGTGCTGTCAGTACAACACATCACTGGTGCTGTCAGTACAGTACATCACTGGTGCTGTCAGTACAGCACATCACTGGTGCTGTCAGTACAACACATCACTGGTGCTGTCAGTACAACACATCCCTGGTGCTGTCACTACACACCATAGTACATCAATCATCTCCTTTACCAATTGTCCTTTGAACTCTTAGTACATTTATTCTGGGCACCCTGTGCAATATTGTGTTTTATGTTGTTTTTGTCATTTTGCTTCTCTTATTGATTTGTGTTTATACTTTTATTTCTATTATTGAGGTACAAACATTAAGTTCTGCGCAATAGGATCATGGCTCAAACTAAATACTGTCACCAAACCCTTACACAATACCGAAATCTCTTAAGGACAGAAAGAAGCAGAATAATACCTCGGGTCTATTGTAAACAAGGCAAAGTTTTGTAAAGCATTCAAAACTAGCCACCAGTAATGCTTTCTTTAGTTACCGAGCCATACATCTATCTCAGGATATATATAGGTCACAGTGACCTACTTTTTATACCCCTCACTCCATCAGCCAAGATATACTTCCATACCACATCTGGTTACTCCAGGTGAAATAGTATAGAAGATATGCCCCACACAAACTTTTTCAAGGTCAAAGGTCAATTTATAGATCACGGTGACTTTTTGTACTTGAAACTCTACCATACCAGGATTTACATTATACTCAAAAGTAAAAATGCACCATCAAAACAGAAGATACAACATCAACATTCCTAGGAGTTGCAAATGATAAGCCTATCCTACAAATATATGCTGATGGGAGATAGCATTCTTGTTTATCAAAAGGGAGTTGTTCTGTGGCAAGAATGCAGTGTCTGACACACACACGCTATGAGTGCATTAATTATAACAAACCAACACAGTGCACCAGGGACCACCTCAAATCATCACAGATTCTATCACAAGCACCAGGGACCACCTCCAATCATCACAGGTTCTATCACAAGCTCCAGGGACCACCTCAAATCATCACAGATTCTATCCCAAGCACCAGGGACCACCTCAAATCATTACAGATTGTATCACAAGCGCCAGGGACCACCTCAAATCATCACAGATTTAATCACAAGCACCAGGGACCACCTCAAATAATCACAGGTTCTATCACAAGCACCAGGGACCAGCTCAAATCATCACAGATTCTATCACAAGCCCCAGGGACCACCTCAAATCATCACAGATTTAATCACAAGCACCAGGGACCACCTCAAATCATTACAGATTGTATCACAAGCGCCAGGGACCACCTCAAATCATCACAGATTTAATCACAAGCACCAGGGACCACCTCAAACCATCACAGGTTCTATCACAAGCACCAGGGATCTCCTCAATTCATCACAGATTCTATCACAAGCTCCAGGGACCACCTCAAATCATCACAGATTCTCTCACAAGCACCAGGGACCACCTCAAATCATCACAGATTCTATCCCAAGCACCAGGGACCACCTCAAATCATTACAGATTGTATCACAAGCGCCAGGGACCACCTCAAATCATCACAGATTCTCTCACAAGCACCAGGGACCACCTCAAATAATCACAGGTTCTATCACAAGCACCAGGGATCTCCTCAATTCATCACAGATTCTATCACAAGCTCCAGGGACCACCTCAAATCATCACAGGTTCTATCCCAAGCACCAGGGACCACCTCAAATCATCAGAGATTCTATCACAAGCACCAGGGACCATGGGAGATAGCATTCTTGTTTATCAAAAGGGAGTTGTTCTGTGGCAAGAATGCAGTGTCTGACACACACACGCTATGAGTGCATTAATTATAACAAACCAACACAGTGCACCAGGGACCACCTCAAATCATCACAGATTCTCTCACAAGCACCAGGGACCACCTCAAATAATCACAGGTTCTATCACAAGCACCAGGGACCACCTCAAATAATTACAGGTTCTATCACAAGCTCCAGGGACCACCTCAATTCATCACAGATTCTATCACAAGCACCAGGGACCACATCCAAACATCACAGGTTCTATCACAAGCACCAGGGACCACCTCAATTCATCACAGATTCTATCACAAGCACCAGGGACCACCTCCAATCATTACAGGTTCTATCACAAGCACCAGGGACCACCTCAAATCATCACAGATTCTATCACAAGCACCAGGGACCACATCCAATCATCACAGGTTCTATCACAAGCACCAGGGACCACCTCCAATCATTACAGGTTCTATCACAAGCACCAGGGACCACCTCAATTCATCACAGATTCTATCACAAGCACCAGGGACCACCTCAAATCATCACAGGTTCTATCACACTATCATATTTTTTTACAGTTGCTTCAAATCCTGCAAACACAGCTAATGGTGTACAGCATCAGGTCAATGTATACAAGTATACAAGAAACCTGGACTCACAAGAATTGTGATGTCAAAAATTTAACCTTTGTTGAGTTATAAACTGGTAAAATGGGGTTAGTGTGTGTGTGTGTG